>NW_023270451.1:13026623-13030021 GCF_011800145.1 Mirounga leonina
TCTTTCTTTCTTTCTTTCTTTCTTTCTTTCTTTCTTTCTTTCTTTCTATTATTTTTTTGTTTCAAGTTTTAATTTAAGTTCTAGTTAGTTAACACATACTGTAGTATTGGTTTCAGGAGTAGAATTCAGTGATTCATCATTTAAATATAACAAGTGCCCTCCTTAATACCCATCCTCCACCCACCTCCCTTCCAGCAACCCTTAGTTTGTTCTCTATATTTAAGAGTCTCTTATGTTTTGTATCACTCTCTCTTTTTTTTTTTTTTCCCCATCCCCAAGAAGACTACTTTAGAATGGGTTGTATGAGAAGGTTTCATGGAGAAAGTGAAATTTTCAGATGAGATCTGGAGAATGATTCATGGTTGGCCTGTCCACACCTAGGGAAGAGTGACAGCAATGGCTCTGGGGTATAAAAGTGTTTATGCAGGCGATGCCCTAGAAAAAGACCAGATAGCAACACATACCAGAGGGCCTTCTGTGTACTTGGCCTGTTCTAAGTGAGAGAAATGAGATGGTAAACATGAAAAAATGCACTGCCCTACAGGGGAATATATTCCATCGCAATGAGGCAGTTTATTTTAAATATATAAAAGAATTCCAGAGAGTGAGAAGTACTATGAAGAAAATGAACCAAGTTGATATGATGGAATGATCTAGAGGGAAGAGTAGTCATGGAAGGGGTCAGTGAATATGTGCCATTTGATCTGATTGTAAAGAAGGAGACAGCCTTGGAAATACGGGAAGGAACAGAGTTCTATCCTAGGACAAAACAATGCCAAGTCTCAGAGGTAAAAATAAGGCTGGCACAAATAAGAGCCGGAAGGATGGCTGAGGTGGCCAGAGTCTCTCATGAATGGTGGAGACATTAACTGTGATGAGGGAGAAGCGGAAGTGGGAGAAGTGTCATGAGTTCTACTGTGGTTGTACTAGGTTTAAGTTTCTCCTTAGGAATCTGAATCAAGATTTCCAATACAGAGTTGGATATATGAATTTGTGGCTTAAAGCTAAGGAAGAAGCTAGACCTGGAAGAATAGATTTGAGAGGGCGTCATTAACATGTATAAAACCAGCATGTTGGGGTGTAGTGGACAGGAAGAAATTAGAAAGTTAGATAGAGGGACATGATGCAGGGTCTTGCAGCCCATGTTAAGCAGGCTGTCTTATTCCAAATGTAACACAAAGCCATCACAAGATCTTTAAGCAGGGTAGTGCCATCATTCAAATCACAATCAAGCCTCATCATTTGTGGCTTCCTCATTATTTGCGGATTCTGTATATGCAGATTTGTCTACTCACTATAATGTATTTGAAACTGCCAAGTCAATATTATGGTATTTTCATGGTCCTTGCAGACATGCACAAAGCAGTAAAAATTTGAACCTCAGACGTTCATGGTCCCCGTTGAGGTCGCACAAGGTGACACTTCTCATTTCTTCTTGTTTCAGCTCTTGTACTGTAAGTGTTGTTTTTGTGGTCTAGTCAGTGCCACATTTTTCATATTTTTGTCCATTTTGCTGTTGAGTTTGCTGTTTAAAATGGCCCCCGGGCATAATGCCAAAGTGTTGTCTAGTGATCCTAAGCTCAAAAAGGCTGTTGTGTGCCTTATGAGGAAAATACATGTGTTAGTTAAGCTTAGTTCAGGAAGTTAGAGTGCTGTTTGCTGTGAGTTCCATGTTAATGAATCAATAAAATATATTATATAAGGTGTCTTTAACAAAAATGCACCTAAAACAAGATTATGTATTGATCAGTTGATGACAATTTTGTGACCAGAAGTTCATAGGCACCTAACCCTGTATTTCCCCTAGGTTCAGTATTCATTAATTCAGTATTTGCAATGAATTTATGAAACACAAGTACCATGGATAACGAGAACTGACTGTATGTCTCAAAATGACTGCAGTGAATTACATCATGAGACAGTTTTGTTTATTATAAGGAAGCTTTTCCTATAGTTGTATAAAACATTGGCAGAGCTTCCTTAGGAAAAAAAAGTAATTTCTTTTTCAAATGATATATATACATATCATATATATGTATGTATATATGTATGTATGTATGTATATATGTGTGTGTGTATATATATATATATATACATTTCAACCAGTAATGGAGAAACTTTTGCCTATACATTATATATAGCAGTTGGTTTATTTTATTTGTCATTACATAAAATGTAAAGTGAAGTTTCAGTTGGCTTTCTCTACTGTGGCTTTGAAACCAACAAATACAATTATGTGCATGTGTGATAAAGGCAAGTGCTTAGCACAGCGCGTGACAAATAATCCTTGCTCCAGTAAATGTTAGCCACTGCTGCTCCTGTTCCAAGTACTCTGTTTAGAAATGCCCTATTTCAGCCCTGACATGATATCCCAAGGAACAGAGATAGCAAGCAGATTAACCAGGATATGTTCCCTAAAATTAACTGTGACCCAGGACATTCTCTGCCCATGCCTGTGGTCCCATTCTGTCGGTGGCCCTTGGTTAGTATAATAAATTATATGCTCATACTACCCAGAGATATTTTGTAAATAAAAATATAAATTATGGATGTAGTGGTGAAGCCGCAGCCACTTAGTTTTAGAATGAGAGTTAGGCAAAGGTGTGAAGGACTGGGGGGGGGGTGTCCTAGGCTAGTGTATCCGAAGAAGGAACCAGGTAGGTGGTAACTGACATTAGGGTCAAAGAGAGAGACGTTGGAGCTAAAAGTTGGGGAGTGCTCTTTATTGCATTATTTGTTTCAGAGGTACAGATCTGAGATTCAACAGTCTTGCACAATTCACAGCAAAAAAGTTGGGGAGTCAGAACCTTCGGGGGGGGTGGTATTGGGAGTGACAGAACAGGGGGCCTGTGTTTATGATGGTACCATGAAGGAAAGGAGGTAAGAGAAAGGCTGCATCAAGTCAGCATTAGAGAAAGTTAGCAAATTGCAATGGGTGAAAAGCATTTAAAAAAAAAATGTGGAAAAAATGCGGTCTTAGTGATAAAATGGAAACAGAGGGATTAAGGAAATGTAAGCACAGAATGTTGGTTTCATTCTTTTTCCATTTCTCTAATTCTCTTATTTCTTGCTTTTTCTTTATTTCTCTTTATTTCCTTCTCTCTATCCCCTGATTTCCCTTCATGATATCCATTATTTCAGGAATGTAACCTTCAAAACTTGAGCTCACAAGTGTTTATTTCCATCTCCTTTCTTCCTCCCCACCACCTTCCAGCTGCCCCACTTACTCTTTCTTTGTTTCAGTTAGCTAAAATAAAATATTTTTGTTTCTTTTTCTTTTCTTCCAAATTTTAAGTTAGTTGTAGAAAGAAAGAAAGAAAGAGAGGGAGGAAGGCAAGGAGGGAGGAAGGTAGGAAGGAAGGAAGGAAGGAAGGAAGGAAGGAAGGAAGGAAGGAAGG
>NW_023270451.1:13030031-13325842 GCF_011800145.1 Mirounga leonina
AGGAAGGAAGGAAGGAAGGAAGGAAGGAAGGAAGGAAGGAAGGAAGGAAGTTAGGAAGGAAGGAAATTCTGTATTAAGTGGAAGACAGTCTACGTGTGGGCTAGCTGTTGTCCACCTCTCCTGCTGCATCTAAGGCCACTCTCCCCTAATCTGCAGCCACAATAGCCTTCTTTCAGTTCCTCCCTAGACCCAGATTCTGTTGGCTTCAGAAGTTGTCTATTCCCAATGCCCTTCTCTTTGAATACCTTTCCCTAGAGTTTTCTACTCCTAGTCATTATGTATCATATGACCTCACTGATACGGGGAATTCTTAATCTCAGGAAACAAACTGAGGGTTGCTGGAATGGGGGGTGGGGTGGGTGATAGACACTGGGGAGGGTATGTGCTCTGGTGAGTGCTGTGAATTGTGCAAGACTGTTGAATCACAGATCTGTACCTCTGAAACAAAGAATGCAATATATGTTAAGAAAAAAAAAAAGAAGATAGCAGGAGAGGGAGAATGAAGGGGGGGAAATCGGAGGGGGAGACAAACCATGAGAAACTATGGACTCTGAAAAACAAACTGAGGGTTCTAGAGGGGAGGGGGTGGGAGGATGGGTTAGCCTGGTGATGGGTATTAAAGAGGGCATGTATTGAATGGAGCACTGGGTGTTATGCACAAGCAATGAATCATGGAACACTACATCAAAAACTAATGATGTAATGTATGGTAATTAACATAACAATAAAAAATTTTAAAAAATATTTCTCTGCTTAAATATCACTTCTTCAGGCAGATCTTCCCTGACTAGACCAAGATCAAGAAATATTTATGGATTGTTTACTATGCTACAGACTTTGTCTTAGGCAATGGGACTATAGCAGTGAGCAAAATGGACAAAAACCTCGACTTCATGGAGTTTACAACTAGGTGGGAAGATAGATAGTAAATAAGAAGTAAATTCATGTTATCTCAGAAGTTCAGAGTTGTAGGAAAAAATCAGAAAGGGAAGGTGGATTTAGGCTTGGGGGGTTACAAATTTAAAAATGTTATTCAGGGAAGGCCTGCGGGAAATAGTATCTGAGAGAAGACCTAAAGAATGTGAAAGTCTAGAATACAACATGCTGAGGGAGTGTTAAATCCAAAGCCCTTGAGGAAAAAACAGTGGGGAGTTTCAAATGGCTGCAGCCTACCTTGCAAGGTCAAGCATAGGTGTGGTCAGGCAGGCGACTGGGCAGCAGACTGTGGCCAACCATTGGCTCTGAATCTGATGTTCTGACTTACATTTAAACCACACTACCACAGCAACTGGGTTAGCACTGTAAAGAAGGGGAGCAGGGGTGGTATCTCAAGAGGCACCCTTGACCCCCCTTCCGTTCTTCAGCCAGTTTTTTTCTTTCAGAGAATCCTCTTGTTTCTATTTCAACAACACTTATGAAAATGCATCATTATATATTCAATTTTATATTAATTTATTTAGCATTATACCCCCTACTCTCTGGAATACTGTTCTGTAAGTCCCCAAGAACAGCATCTCTCCTTTGTCTACGGTGCCATTGTTGACATTGTTTTTGTTTGTTTTTCAGTCAAGTGGTGTTGAGCCTAGCTGAGTGCCAGAGCCCATAGTAGGTACTTAGTAAATAACTGTTGAAAGGTTAAACAACCCTATGATATGTCACCTCCACAATAAAAATGAGTTAATTAAGTCTCTGGGAAGTTAAATAACTTGCCCTAGTAACATAGGATAGTAGAAATTGAATTTTTTTGGTCTGATTCCAAAGCCAAATGCTTTTAATCAATGCAGTATTCTGTAAATACTTTATATACTTCTCTAAAAATATGAATCAATACTTGAGTTATAAATTATCACAGAACACATTTAGTTAAGCAACTCCTTTTGATTTTTCATGTTAAGTAGAAAGATTCATACTGCATATAGTACCTTAACACTACATTTCCCAATATTACTCAAAGAATGTTACTCCATTACATTATATATGAATGTTACTCCATTACATTATATATGTTACTCTCTCTCTCTCTCTATATATATATATAGAGAGAGAATATACATATATTCTCTCATATATATATATATGATGAGAATATCATCATATAGAGAATACTCTCTCTCTATATATATATACATATACATATACTCTCTCTCTCTATATATACATATACATATATTCTCTCTCATATATATATATGATGAGAATATGGAGAGGGAGAGAGGGAGAATATCCATATATATATATATGAGAGAGAGAGGATGCATCTTTCCTCTTACTTCAAGAATGATGAAACAAGTTTCAAAAACCAATTGTGGTTTTTGTTTATGGCAGCACATGGATCTCCAGGGATTTGAATCTTTGCAGTATATCTTAGACTCAGAGAAGGTAGGATAGAATCACATTTCTAGTAGGTCACCTAATATAAAAGGCTCTTGCTAAATCTCAAGTGATCTGCAGTAACATTTTACTGCCCTGTTGCTATAGCTTTCCACATGTAAGTATACATAAGCTGTTTGAAAGTTCTCAAAAGCGAACTTCAACTGACAATATATCATTGGTACATTTTCCTATTAAAAGAAAAAACACATATTTTGTCAATGTACCTTCAAAATTCTAACCTATATTTTATTTTTTTCTATTTTAAAAATGTTTTAAAAACAAAAAATTATTGCAAACTGGGCTAAATTAATCTAAGATTTTTTAAGTCATTTAAAAATACAAAACCTTTCAATAATATATTTACCTGTCTAAAATAAATAAAACATCAATTAAGCAGTTTTTAAATGGAAAAATGGGGAGATGATATGATATCAGGAATTCTAGTCAATATACTCCTAGAACCTGGAAATTCGTAAAAATTATGTAATCTGGTTTTTTTTTTAATTTTATTTATTCATTTGACAGAGAGAGAGAGAGCACAGCAAGAAGAACAGAATGGCAGGCAGAAGGAGAGGAAGAAGCAGGCTCGCCGCTGAGCAGGGAGCCCGATGTGGGGCTCAATCCCAGGACACTGGGATCATGACTTGAGCTGAAGGCAGACGCTTAACCAAATGATCCACCCAGGCGCCTCAAAAATTATGTAATCTGATCTAGAATGTTCATGTGTTTCTATATCCGATACACGTTTTATAAGGAGAAAATAAACAGAAATGGGCGAAAATGTTTTCTAGTAATATTAAAAATAGCTTATTCAAGAATCTTGAAAATACCACCACAAATACAAGCTGACCTCAAATGAAGAAATTAGCCTGTGTGATACAATCTGTCTTGTGAGCAATGAAATAGCAGTTTTATTGTGCCCTTTCTCTTACTTAGAACATATTAGTTAGTGGTCAAACACAAGTTTCAGGGGGATAATATGCAGTGTTAAAGGATTGTTTTTAATTTCTTCTTTCTGTTTCCTGCTTAAGAACATATTTGACATTGTAAATAAGATGCAGATAAATTCTCCTCTAGCAAACTTCATTCCTTACAGCACACTAAATCTCTATAGCATACTAGCTAATTAATTCTGACAATTCAATCAACAATTGTACTAGCAATTAAACTAATCCAGATGTTTTTCATTATATGACGATACATACAGATAGCTAATTGTATCTTAAGTTTATATTTTTCTGTGAACAGACTTCTGGGCTTATTTTTTAAAGTTTATCAGGCGGTCATTTTAGAATTTTGCAGTTTATCTCTTTTTCCTGCTAAAAAATAGAATCAATGAAGTATGAAGTAGGAATTCACCTAGTCACATTGTTCAGGGACATTCCGTAAGACATAGTTGTAGCCTTAAAGAGCCTTTCCCTGTTGCCTATAAAGTTTCCCCCAATTAAATATTGCCTCAGCGCTGTGGGCGCAGCATTCTTATAGCTTCTGATATCCGGGATTTGGTATCTGCTTCTGTCACAGTTCCATTTATTTCTTCCCTATGTCTTGCCACTTAGGAAGAAAATCTATTTAATGAAAAATACTGTTCTACCGTTGGGAGTCCCAGAAAAAGAAGCAAGAGATTGAGATGGCCTGTAGCATATTGTTTATGGCAGTATCCAACAAGCAAGATTTTGTACGTCTACATATGGTGCAAGTCTTGTTTTAATTCAACCCTTGGGACATCAATCCAATAATTCTGCCAAAATACACTCTGTGAAGTTCAGTGATAATAGAGTCTGAGGGTAGAATACTTCCAATATTTTGAACTGATAGGTGGCTTAATTTTACTCCACATTTTATACATATGCCAATTTAAATATATGTTATAGTATTTGTGACTCTATTTGATGATTAAGCTTGAAATTTCATGTGATAGTAAATGTCTGTTTACTTTTTAGTGATAATGTTAAATTATGTCTTTACTATGTTGGGGTATTTTCTTTTGTTTATAGTGTATCAAATACATATGACATCTGTTCTGTTAGGTGTTTGAACTTTTTCAAACACAGGTACACTTTTTTTTTTTTTTGTAAGTTGAATGCTTTTTATACACAGTGAAATACAAAATGTCAAACATATTGTAATCTCCCATCAGAACTGTTGCTTTCTCTGGATCTGTTTCAGGGATTTTTGGCCCAAGCATAGAGAGGTGTCCACTGATTTTACAAGCCAAGCCTTGACATATGTTTTTTTCAGAACTCCAGAATGGAGTAAGGAAATTTGTTCATATTTAGGTCAAAGTAATGCTCAGGGGAAGAGCAAGTGCGTTCACTAAATTCATATTACACCTGATGCTCTAGGGTTGATATCAAGGTTTTATTTTGTGTTGTTCTTGATCAGGGTGTTGATTATTACTACCAGTAAATCACATATTTGTCTTTATCTTTATATCTGAATAATTGTGAACATGGGAGCAACCTAGGTCAATGTAACCCTTATTAAAAAGCAAATGATGGGGCGCCTGGGTGGCTCAGTTGGTTAAGCGACTGCCTTCGGCTCAGGTCATGATCCTGGAGTCCCTGGATCGAGTCCCGCATCGGGCTCCCTGCTCTGCAGGGAGTCTGCTTCTCCCTCTGACCCTCCCCCCTCTCATGTGTTCTCTCTCATTCTCTCTCTCTCAAATAAATAAATAAAATCTTTAAAAAAAAAAAGGCAAATGATGTACATATTTTTTTGTTTTATTTCTCATTTCACTGCTAGTGAGATCAGAAGGAACTGACAGAAAGAAAACTATAGATAGCTTTTTAGAGAAAGCTACAATAGATTGCTTTTTATCTATCTATTATAGATAGACAGATAATGTCTTTAGTGTATCTCTAAGCTTGAAAGAGATAAATAATCACTTCAGGAAATAATATTTCCCAAACTTGTCACTTATTATAAAAAGCCTAAAGAAACTAGATACAAAGATTTTTCTCATATTCATAACATAAATAGCTTCTCAGCCCAAATCTAATTTAAACAAATATTTTTATTTCAAATATATTGGATATAATTTCATCAAAAGCATACCAGAAGTCATTCACACAACTATTCATATCGATCAAATAATATGGTATTTAAACAAAGCTGTATCGGTAGACTGAATAATAGCAAATTCAATATTCTTTGCCTCACTCACAGTTTCAGCTAAAATATGTTATCTAGGCAGTACCTACTAATGTCATCAATTTACATCTGCAAATCAGAAGTTCTGTGTGAAATGATTACTGATTACTGGAAGCCCATTTTCTATTATTTCAATGGATAAATTATGATGTTTTGCACAGTGACCTCAAATCTTCAACAGATTTTCTAAAATGACTATATATAAGTAACAAAACACCATGTTAGGAATGTGATATGTTTTAAAAACAGTTTCTGATAAACAAAAGAATGATATGGATTGTTTAAAATTTAAGCAGTGAATGCAATACACTATACTGTTTACACACCTTACAAGCATTCAGTTATGACTCAGCCTATCAAATGTACTAAATATATTTAGAAAAAAATGCAGATGTTAATACACAAAAAGAAACTACATGACAAAGGAGGCAAGAATATACAATGGGGAAAAACAATCTTTTCAATAAATGGTGCTGAGAAAAATGGACATCTACATGCAAAACAATGAAACTGGACTACTTTATTACTCCATACACAAAAATAAACTCAAAATGGATTAAAGACCTACATGTGAAACCTGAAACCATAAGAATCCTAGAAGAAAATGTAAGTAGTAATCTCTTTGATAATGGACTTAACATTTTTCTAGATATATCTCCTCAGGCAAGGGAAACAAAAGGAAAAATAAACTATTGGAACTACATCAAAATAAAAAGCTTTGGCACAGTGAAGGGAAACATGAACAAAATGAAAAAGCAACCTACCATTTGGGAGAAGATATTTGCAAATGATATATCTGATAAGGTATTAATACCTAAAATATATAAAGAACTTATACAACTCTACACCAAAATCCAAAAATCGGCAGAGGACCTGAATAGACATTTTTCCAAAGAAGACAAACAGATGGTTAACAGACATATGACAAGATGCTCAACATTACTAATCATCAGGGAAATGCAAATCAAAAGCACAATGAGATATCACCTCACATCTGTTAAAAGAGCTAGCATCAAAAAGTCAAGAGGTAGACTTCCAGGGAAAATAGTGGAATAGGAGGATCCTAGGCTCACCTTGTCCCATGAATACACCTACATCAGTGTAAATAACACAGAAAACAACCCAAAGCCTGGCAGAACAGATTCTCCACAGCTAAATGTAGAGAAGAGGCCAGATCCAAGAGGGTAGGAAGGAGTAGATGTGGTTGGGAGCCAATCTGACTCATGATACTATTCACAGGAGGGAGGGATGCCTTCGGCACAGAGAGGGGAGGGGAGAAGACACCACGCCAGGCACCTCAGGCATGGGGGAACCACACAGGGAAGATGAATCCCCATAATATTTGGCCTAATCATGAGTTCTCATAATCACTGGGGCTTATCACCTGAAACTTTAAAAGTCAGTGGGCTCAGCTCTCAGAAAGCCAGGGGACAATAGGAAACTGAATCCCTGCCCTTAAAGAGACAGCACAACAAACATCCTGCTGAGATACAAAATAGAAACAGCTGTTTGAAAAATGCCTCAGGTATATAGGAAGGAGTTTATTTTCTAATCTCAGAGCATATGCTAGAGGGGCAGGGATCTTTGGGAGACTTCTCCAAGAACAAAAGAGCTTGCAGGTACCATTTCCCTCCCCTGCCCTACAGACTAAATACAAGGACACCTGAGGGAAACAACACTCTCCAACCAGGTTGCTACACACCCTGCCCCTGCCCCTTTCTTTGGACCCACTCCCTCCAAGACACTCTCAGCAGGAGTTTTCCTGGACAGCTGCAGGTCCCCTCCCCCAATAGACAAGAACAGACCTTGCAGGCATACTCGCCCTGCCCCTGCATTCTCCTTCAAATCCCCATGCTCCAACACGTCATTGGCAGGAGTCCATCCAAAGCAGTCTGGCAGCATGCAAGCAGAATCAATAGGGTCCAGCACCACTCCTCTGCCCTGAGGAGAGGGGAAGATAACCACACACACCAGTTCAACTTCAGTGGGCTGGGGGCAGACATTCTGATTTGACTGCAGGACCCACCCACCAACAAAAACCTCTGAGGGGACAACACTGGGAGAGCAGCCAGCAGTTCACTGCTATGCAGCTCTGGCAAATGCCTGGCCTGACTCAACTCAAGCTCAAGGTGGTCCCAGACTGGCCTACTAACAACACAGGGACCAAATCCTTCCCACAGCAGGCAAAGAGAGCCATTGCAAACGACTGGACTGAAGGCAAATGTGGCTCAGCCACAGCAGCATACAACACACATAGGAGACACCCTTGAAGCACCAGGTTCTGGTGAACAGGGGGCATTGCACTGCAGGGCACTACAGGACTTCTTCTTCATAAGGCCACTACTTTCAAGAGTAGGAGATGTAGCTGCCTTTCCTAACACATAGAAACAGACACAGAGAGTTAGACAAAATGAGGAGACACAGGAATATGTTCCAAATGAAAGAATACGACAAAGCACAGCAAGAGAGCTAAACAAAATGGAGATAAGTAATATGGCTGATGGAAAATTTAAAGTAATGGGCATACAGATACTCACTGGACTTGAAAAAAGAGAGGAAAACCTCAGTAAGACCCTCAACAAAAAGACAAAAAAAAAAAAAAAAAAAAAAAACCAGAAAAAAAGAACCAATCAGAGATGAAGAACTCAAATACTGAAATTAAAAAGTATACTAGATTCAATAAATAATTGACTAGAGAAAGTAAAAGGCTGGGTCAGTGACCTGGAGGACAATGTAATGGAAAAATCAAAATGAACAGGAGAGAGAAAAAATAAGAATAATAAATGAAAACTGGGGAAAGATTAAAATGGCAAAGAGTAGTGATAAAGAGACTTTTAAAAGCAGCAAGAGAAAACAAAACAGATACTTACAAGGGAAACTCCATAAGGCTATCAGGTGATTTCTCAGCAGAAACTTTGAAGGCCAGAAAGGAGTGGCATGATATATTCGAAGTGCTAGAAGAAAAACAAACAAACAAACAAAAACCTCCTTCCAAGAATACTCTAAACAGCAAGGGTATCATTCAGAATAGGAGAGAGAATTTCCTAGACAGACAAAAGTTTAGGAAATTCATTACCACTAAACCAGCCCTACAAGAAATGTTAAAGGGAACTCTTTGAGTGGAAAGGAAAGATCATAAGTAGGGGTAAGAAAAATAGGAAGCACAAAAGCAGTAAAATTAAAGATATCTATAAAAATCAGTCAAGGGATTCACAAAATAAAAAGATGTAAAATATGATACCATATATCTAAACCGGGGGAGAGATGTTATATATACACTTAATGGTAATCAGAAATCAAAAACTGGTAATAGATATGCAAAGAATAAAGAGAAAAAAAACAACAAGTTTATCACTAAAGAAAGCAAACCATGAGAGATGAGAGCAAGACTGAAAGGAACAGAGAACTACAAAACAAACATAAAACAGGTAAAATCACAATAAATACATACCTATCAATAATTACTTTGAATGTAAATGGATAAATACTCCAATCAAAAGACATAGGGTGACAGAATGAATAAAAAAGCAAGACCCATTTATATGCTGCCTATAAGAGACTCATTTCAGACTTAAAACACATACAGATTAAAAGTGAAGGGATGGAAAAGCATTTAATACAAATGGAAGTGAAAACAAAGCCAGGATAGCCATACTTATATTGGACAGAATAGACTTTAAAACAAAGACTATAACAAGGAACAAAGAAGGACACAATATAATCATAAAAGAACAATCCAATAGGAAGATATAACAATTGTGAACATTTATGCACCCAACATGAGAGCACTCAAATACATGAAGCAACTACTAACAAACATAAAGGAAGGAATCATTAAGAATACAATAATAGTAGGGGACTTTAACACCCCACTTACATCAGTGGACAGATCATACAAACAGAAAATCAACAAGGAAAGGGTGGCTTTGAATGACACACTAGATCAGATGGATTTAACAGATATATTCAGAACACTTCATCCTAAAACAGCAGAATACACTTTCTTCTCAAGTGCACATGGGGCATTCTCTAGAATAGATCTCATATTAGGCTACAAAACAAGTCTCAACAAATTCAGAAAGATTGAAGTCATACCATGATCTTTACTGACCACAACACTATGAAACTAGTAATCAAGCACAAGAAAAAATCTGGAAGGAACACAAGTATATGGAACTTAAATCACATGCTGCTAAATACCGAATGAGTCAACCAAGAAATCAAGGAGGAAATAAAAAAAAATACATGGAGACAAATGAAAATGAAAACTCAACAGTCCAAAATCTTTGGGATGCAGCAGAAGCTGTTCTAAGATGGAATACTGTAGCAATAGAGGCCTACCTCAAGAAGCAAGAAAAATCTTAAATAAGCTAACCTTACACCTAAGGAAGGTAGAAAAAGAATAGACAAAATCCAAAACCAGTAGAAGCAAGGAAATACTAAAGATTAGAGCAGAAATAAATGAAATAGGTACTAAAAAGAACAATAGAACAAATCAATGAAACCAGGAGGTGGTTCTTTGAAAAGATCAACAAAAATGATAAACCTTTAATAGGCACCTGGGTGGCTCAGTCGGTCAAGCAGCCAACTCTTGACCTCAGTTCAGGTCTTGAACTCAGAGTCGTGAGTTCAAGCCCCATGTTGTGCTCCATGCTGGGTATGGAGCCTACTTAAAAAAGAAAAAACCTTTAGCCAGACTCATGGGAGAAAGAGAAAGAGAGAGAGAGAGAGAGAGAGGAATCAAATAAAACCAGACATGAAAAGAGGAGAAACCACCACCAACACCACAGAATTACAAAGGATTATTAGAGAATATTATGAAAAATTATATGCCAACAAATTACACAACCTAAAAAATTGACTAAATTCCTAGAAACATACAACCTATCAAAACCGAATCAGGAAGAACTAGAAAATTTGAACAGAGTGATTACCAGCAATGAAATTGAATCAGTAGTCAAAAAAACCTCACAACAAAAGTTCAGGCCCAGAAGACTTCACAGGTGAATTCTACCAAACATTTAAAGAAGAGAATGGATAAAGAAGTGGCATATATATATAATGGGATATTACTCAGCCATAAAAAAGAATGAGATCTTCCCATTTGTGACAACATGGCTGGACCAAAAGTGTATCATCCTATGTGAAATAAGTCAGACAGAGAAGGACACATATTATATGATTTCACTTGTATGTGGAATCTGAAAAACAAAACAAAACAACAAACAGAAAAAAAGAGAAACAGAGCTATAAATACAGAGTACAAATTGGTGGTTTCCAGAGAGCAGTGGTTGGGAGGGGATGGGCAAGATGAGTGAAGGGGAGTAGGGTATACAGGCTTCTAGTTATGGAATGAATAAATCATGGGAATGAAATGAAAGGTACAGCATAGGGAATATAGTCCATGGTACTATAATAGCAATGTATGGTGACAGATTGTAGCTACACTTGTGATGAACATAACATAACATGAAATATAAGGTTGTGGAATCACTATACTATATATCTGAAGTTAAAGTAACATTGTGTGTCAACTGTACTTCAATTAAAAAAAAAAAGAAACTACATGATTATTTTGGTTATTTCTTACAGCCTAACAAGTGGCTTAAAACAATAATGATATTATCATTCACAATACTGTTAGTTGATTGGGTTCAGCTGGGTAGTTTTAGCTTAGGGTTTCTCATATGATTGCAGTTAAATGACAGGGGTCATGGTAGTTATCAAAAGGTGAAGTTGCCCTGGATTTCCAGATTGTTTATGCACATAGCTGGCAGTTAATGCTACTGCTGCCTAGGAGGTAGATGGAGCTGTTCACTAGAACACCTACTTGTGGTCTCTCCATGGACTTCTCATGGAATAGTGGCTCACTTTAGACATGAAACATTACAAGAGCAAGAATTCTAAAAGGCCCAGAAAGGAGCTGTAAGGATTCTTATAATTCAGCCTCAGAAATCCCAAGACATTATATCTGTTGTATTCTCTTACCTACAAGTGAATTACTAAAACCAACTCCAATTATAGGAGAGGGGGATTAGAATCTATCTACTTCTTAGTATCAGGTGCAGTATGCATATACAGGAAGTGAAGTAATACTGACCATATTTGGATATTGTCGATCATAGAATTTAGTGAATTTTTAGCTTTCAGATAAAACCCATCTCGTTACCTGAGTTCTTAAGTAAAGTTTTATTTTAACATGGCCACACCCATTAATTTCCATACTGTCAGTGATGCTTTCCCTGCTTTACTAGGGCAGAGTTAGCTAATTGCAACAGAGAACATATTTACTTTTAAGGTATTTGCTATCAAAGTTTCTTCCACAGCAATTTCCAGGAATAAACTATCATTCCAGTTGGGAAAGGGGTAAAACATTAATTTTCACTGTGAGTGGAAGATGATGGTGTGGATGAGTGGAATGATAGAGGGACAATTTTAGGTGAACTATTAGACTGAGGATATAATAGATTTTTCATGATTTTTGTGCTGCTGTTGGCATTACTGAACAAGAAGGTTTTGAAACATTTTGGGAGGATTTAACAGAGGCTTTTGGAATTTTAAAATCAATGCAAAATGGAACTTTGCTCACACTCCTGGTTTTTGTTTGTTCGTTCATTTGTTTTGTTTTTATGTTTGAAGACATTTGAATGGTGTTATAAGAGACATCAGACCATTTTCAAAGAATAGCTACTCATCATACATTCAAGTATGATATCTACTGTTGCTTAACCCATACTTCTTTAAGTTGATGTCTCATTTTTTTTTTTTTTTCACTGACTGCTCTTTCAAGTTTTTATCATTGTGGTCTTCTTTTGATACTATTGCTACTTATTTCCCTAAAAGCTCTTGAATATCTTTTTCATTGACTCCAAGCCAGTTGCTATTGCAAATATAATTCTATCCCTAGCATCAACCATGTTTTCTAAGTTTTTGAAATTGACCACAAGCTGCAGAATTTATCTCTTCCATATACCGTTCGCCCTTTGTAGAGAAACTCTCGGCCGTGGCTCTATAGCCAATAAACTCTAAAGCATTTTTATGTAAAAGTTTTTCCTAAGGTCTTTTGGTGAAGCTTGGTTGGCACTCATACCCTAGACTGCGTGTTGCAGAGGCAAATGAACTTAAAAGCCCATAAAAAATGCAATAACACCTAGTGCATGGGTTGAAATAGTGAACGTTGGAAGGAGGAAAACCTTGAATGTCGTCACCATGTTAGAACACTGTGGATGTGCAGGAGCATCACCGATATGTGAAGCCTTCTTTGTGAACTTTTCTTTGGCCATATTGTCCTTTGTGAAGGACGTCAATTAGAATTGTATATAATTTATGAAAACCTTCTCATCAGTCAGTGTGGATGTGGAAATTAGACAGCTGGTGATGTTCTTCTGAGCATTTCTTGAGGGTATAGAGGTTTATAGAATGAAAAGTAAAATGGGTTTGAATATAAACCTCAGCAGTTAAGTCAGCCCCCTCCAAAGCTTTGTAATCAGATGCTTTCTTCTTTTACTATAAGCGAGATAAATCCTGAGGAAGGCATGCACTCCAAAATAAAACTTTTTTTTACACAAACAGTTGCTCAGTGGTATAGTCTCATTAATAATTTTTTTGTGTAAATGAAACAGAAATATGACACCTCCCTCACCATCAGCTGCAGCTCCTTTTCCTACGGTTTTTATAATAAGGAGTATGGCTTGAATATGTAGCAAAATTCAAAGTCTGCTCCTGTAATAGCTCACCATTCTCCATCATAGCCTTCACTATCACCTTCCCAAATGTATCATTCACTTTGTCCTAAATCGAGATAATCCAGAATGGAGTGTCTTGATCACTCTGGCTTAATATCTCCTTTTCCAGGCTTATCCAAAGCTTTTCCAAAATAAAATGGTGTATATTTTGTCCCGCTCTATGTATAAGTACCTAAATGCTCTCTGACTTTCTGCTTCTTCTTGTCATTACTTGTTATTACAGCACACAAAGTGCTGACTGAAGTGCACAGGATGCTCTTGAAGTCTCGGGTGGTTCTGTGTTAACAAACAAGATTATTTTTATTTTCTCTGCCCTTGTACATACTCTTCTCATATGTTTTATTTACTTCCCCACGTTTTTCTTTAAAGCTTTCTCAGACTTTTAAGACGATTTATAACATGAGGTGAAAACCTAGGCTAAGTATAAGATAGACATCAAGGAAACAAGTTCAGGATATTTATACAAGGAGAGACCACTAGGGCACTAAGTGTGATCCTGTGATGAGCCTCCTGATGCTAGCCACATGTGATGGTCATATCTCCTGTATTAGCACTCACATACTTTACAAACATCTATCTACCTGTGATTTTGCTAATCTACAGTTGTATCTGGAATGTGACATGAAACTTTGTTTCCATATAATTTTATAAAAATCTTTAAGTTTGGAGATGTGTGATATATATGTGACATATATGATACATAACATTATATATATATCATGTATGTAAAGTGTATACATGTAACTTTTTCTCAGCAAATATCAGTGGAAAAGTATATTACTGAGATATAGTTATATCTTAAGGAATTTTGATATTAAAAACTAAGTATTGTTCTATCAGAAAAGTGTTAACTAGAGAGAGGATTTATAGTATAAGTCTATATAGAATTTTCATTAACAAAGTGTTCATGAAAAAATAATGCAAATACTAACCTATGGACTATATATAACTGCCTTTATTCACTTTATTAAACACAGAGTTCTTGCTACACTCACTAAAATGATCTTGAAAAGAGGTATAGGCTTCTTTATAGATAAAATGAAAAGAAAATACAAAATTATGCCAGTAATATCAGAGACTGAAAGTCAAGAAAATCAGTACTTTTCTTGTTTTTATCAAACATTTTTTTAAAGATTTTTTTTATTTATTTGACAGAGAGAGACATAGCGAGAGAGGGAACACAAGCAGGGGGAGTGGGAGAGGGAGAAGCAGGCTTCCCCGCAGAGCAAGGAGCCCGATGCGGGGCTCGATCCCAGGACCCCGGGATCATGACCTGAGCCGAAGGCAGACGCTTAACGACTGAGCCACCCAGGCGCCCCTGTTTTTATCAAACATTTTAATGAGAGCTAAAAATACCATTAGTTGTCCACAAAATTCCATTTATTCCCTTCCATCATAAAAGAATGAGAGCCAGGCATGTGACTGGACTACCTTTCCCAGTCTTGTTCAAGGTAGATGTGGCCACATTGCTAAGTTCCTTCACTCTGATTTTCCCCTTTGGCTGGTTGGAGGTGGCAGGTGACAAGGTCCTAGGAAAAGGCAGAGCCTGAGTCACTGAATCCCCACGTGAAAGACAGCCTTCCAATCAGGAATGCCTATTTCAGATCATAATGTGGACAAAGAATAAACTACTGTGTTTGTGTCATTAATCATTTGAGAAACTGGTTGTGACCGCAGCAAAGCTTATCCTAACTATTACAGAAGCAAGTTAATATATTGGAATCTTTGTGCAAAATTTCAGCTTGTAAATGTTTTGATTTTTCATTGAGAAGGCAAGAATTAGACAAATCTTTTAAACAATTAGGAACACAGAAATTTTAATTTGTGTATAACCTCCGCATATGCTAACTGCTTTTATATTTCTTTTTTGGCTACTTCCCTGAGAATATTAAACATATGGTATAGTGGCTAATTTTTCTGTCATTACTTTTTATTTTATTTTATACTTGTTTTGTGTGAAGTTCTTCCCTCACACAGAAACCATAAAACTGAAAACAGGGCCATATCATGTATGTTTTAAATTGGTCCATTCCACCTGATATATTGTAGGCACATGGCAGGTTTATAACAGGTGACTATTAGATAGAGTTGAGAACTTTTATTTTTCTGCCATGATTCGCTGCTAACATATTTATAGGTTTTTGTCTGTAACGTTACCATAAGGAAAAAGATAATCACATTCATCTCAGGCATTAAAATAAAAATGCATAATTTTAATGTTTTTCCTTTTTTTCTCTCTTGGAAATGAAGATACTAATGATTTTTAAGAACTCATCATGACATTAATTTATCCTGGAGTCACTTTGAGGTATTTAAGATTTGTTTTTTCCCTTACTAGTTAAAGCAAGAGGTACAAAAGTACTAAGTGTGAGTCCTAATAATCACCACATATTGTGTTATTTTAAATTACTTTATAATGGTTCATCATCATCGAACTGAAATAAAATTAATTGTGAACCATATTATATCAGTACAATAAATTTTTAAATTCTTACTTTCTCAACACAATATTTTAAAAAATAAGCTACTTGAAGAATATCATAGTTCCAAATAAATTGAATAGGCATCAAGTAATTTCTATTTAGGCAACATAAGCGGTATAATAGGCAAGCACAGATTTTGAATGCAAATATAATGGAAAGAAAAGTGTATTTATAAATAAACCAGCTTAACAACATCATTAAAAATAATGATATTTCACGAATCATTGAACATGCAGTGAAAAAAAAACCCAATATTGTTCTTAATATCTTTGTTATTTTTTATAAAGTAGTTCTCCACTGGTATTAGTAATTACTACCTGGATAGAACAGGACCATATTTGTTGTTACTTTTATGTGGCTAAACCCTAATTAAGTGAATACATTTTGAAAAATAAACTGAATAATGTGTATTTGTCCCTAAAATACTGACTTTATTAGTGGCTTACATCTTTCTTTTTTAACTTGTTTTAAGGCCACAATTAGAAACATGCTCATAGAATCAAACACTGCCTAGCATATTGTGTGTAACTATAAATAAATGAACAATAATTCTGAGGAGTTCTTTCGCTGTGTCACCATGCACTACATTTGGGGTTATTAATAATATTAATCACTTATATGAACATAGTAACTTAGAGCGAACTTGTTATTTTGCTGAGTCATTTTCAATATCTGTTTTGGCATCCTGTTAATCAAATGGCAGAACACATATAGTATGTCTTAAAAAACAAATCAACAAAATTAGAAAAGAAACAGACAAGAAGGAACTAGACAGTTTGCCAAACATTCAAACATTCAGATGCCAAGAATTCTTTCTCCCTCCTCTACTAGCACAAAAAAAAAAAAAAAAAAAAAATCAAAGAGGAGGGACATTAGTTTTTTTTTAAGTACTTTTCAGCACCTGAAGTTATGCTAGCAATTCTTGCTAAAGTTAATGGAAAATCTATACGTTACCTACCACAATCTTAGATATTCTGTCCTTGAATCTTGGTTTCATGCCCTTTAACTAAAGTCAGTAAGTCTACAGTAATGGATGGGACTTTCTTTGGGGGAAGTTTGTGTGGAATTTGAGATGATAATACCTCATTTACATATAGGTGATGCAAAGCAATGCCTGTGTAACCTGAGAATCAGGAACTATGGTATTCTTGTAATGTACTCTACTTATATAGCATTCTTATTTCCTGTTGCTCTCTATAAGCCATGAATAACATTATGTACTTTAAGTAACATGCTTTGCATATTGCTTCACTACTATTTATGTTCTGTTACTATTTAATTTCTACAGCCATAGGAAAACACCAGAGTAGAATAGTTGACATCATTGTTCTATTGAATGTTTATCATCATTGTTAGGGTATTCATTCTACAGATTTTTCCCCATTCATAGGGAAAGCATATTCAGCAATATACATTGCCCTTGGATTTATTCCAACACAACTTGCAAGAATGATTTTTCTTGGGAAAGAGAGACACATTTCCACTTTAAGTTACTCATTTTTTAAAATGTTTCCTTTACATCACTTTTTAAAATGTTTCCTTTATGCACAATAGCTGCAAAGGAAAAATGCAGATTGACTTCTATAAGGTAGTTTGCCATAAAAACAGATTAGGATTCCTTTGCATTACTTTTGAGGTATTGCCTTACATTAGAATTATTAAATTTTTAGGAGTTAATCTTATATGTCATATATTAGTTCTGGAAAAGAAATATCACAGTTTTTTGAAGGATCCAGAATTAGGGTAAGTTTTACAGTCTTTGTAGAGGTTAAGATGTGAAAATTCAGTCTGAGTGGTTGGAGACTGAGATGCCACTTTCATACAGATGGCTGAATAAAGGATACCCAACCTCTTCCCAAAGGATTGTATCTCTGTTTAATGTGTTTCAATTCTCTGAAGTTATTTCATCCTTTTCTAAATATAAAATCTTATGACCTAAGTCCAAAGATTGAGAAAGAACACCTAGACAAAAAGAAATATTTAAATGTCTTTTAATATATAAAAAGTAATTGCAGACTTAATTCAATACTAGCAGCTATTATGACTTTTAATTTATCACAATAAATATTTTTAGGATTTTATTTATTTATTTGAGAAAGAGCAAGAAAGAGCACGAGTGGGGGAGAGGGGGAGAAGGACAGGCCGACTCCTGGCTGAGCAGAGAGCCCATTTTGGGGCTCAATTCCAGGACCCTGGGGCCATGATTGAGGCAAAGGCAGGCGCCTAACAGACTGAGCCACCCAGGTGCCCCTATCATAATAAAATTTTAAATACTCCTCTTACCTTTTCCAGTACTATGAACAACCACCCCTCCAAAGAAAAACTGAACCACATTGCCTATATGTACATAACTTGGTATGCTATTTACTAGGGACATTGGAAAAATATATATTTCCCCCCCCCTTTTTTTTTAAAGATTTTATTTATTTATTTGAGAGAGAGAGAATGAGAGAGGGGAGGGTCGGAGGGAGAAGCAGACTCCCTGCAGAGCAGGGAGCCCGATGTGGGACTCAATCCAGGGACTCCAGGATCATGACCTGAGCCGAAGGCAGTCGCTTAACCAACTGAGCCACCCAGGCGCCCTATATTTCCCTTTGACTTGGAATTTTTACACCTAAGAATGAATATAAAGAAACTATGTGAGTGGTAGAGATTCAAAGCAATAGCTGTAAGGATTTTACCATAGTATTATTCATGACAGGAAAAAGTTGAAAACAGCTTAAATGTGAACAGCTATTAAACAATCAGTAAAGTATTATTTGGTCACTAAAATGATGTTGTACATATTTATTTACATGCCAAGATGTTCCTGTGATATCAAGCAAATAAAACATTGTAAAATAGAATGTGGGGTATAATCATACTTTTTATAAAATATACGTACGTGAATATAAGAATTTCTAGAAAGATATTAAACCTATTACTTAAAGAATAGTCAGCTGTCTATACTAGAGATGACACCTCAGTTATAAAACATAAATATAGGGTATTGTATAAGTGTTTCACCTCTTTTCTAAATTCTATTTTTCGAGGAGGAATGCTGGCAGTTAAATGCAAACTGTTTTAACTTCTACTGAGTATTAAGGTTGAATTAAAAAAAACATTTATACGTGTTCACGAGCCACAGCCTTTATCACTTTACTAACGGAAAAGATTGCATGACGCCAGTAGAAAGATTGCAGATAAATGTAGCTTTAAGTAAGCAGTTCTTGGCATGTAAAGAGCAATAAATAAAATCAGAAACTCAGCAAAGAGGTCATGCACAGCACTGAAAACTTCTTCAGAATAAACATCTACTCATATGGGCTCCTTTACATCACTCTGGATTTGTTCATTTGATTAGAAAACTTTCTGCCAAGATTAAAAAAAAAAAACAAAAAACTATGAGAAGAATGCTGAAGCTATATTTAGCTCAAAGAATACCTCTTTCTCAGTTTTGCTCCATTAACCGCGGTTTCCTTTTTAAACATAGGAAGTTGTGTATGGAGTCGCCTTCAATTTTGTCATGCCAATCAGATTAGTTTGGGGGGGAATGTTTTTGAAAGATTTAAAAACTGGAAACGAACCCTTGAAGATTCCCCTCTCTTGTGTAGAGTGAGAAGTATCTGAACCCCAAGTCCTGAAGAGGGAGGCAGGCTAGGCAGGTCCTGGGAAAGACAGTGGTACCAAGCTCCTCCCTGGTGGGGAGATCCCTGATCCACCCTGATCCCCAAACCTCTTCTCCTGATGTGACTTTTGCACCCCTCCATTAGGACAATCACCCCCCTCCTATCCTCCTTTCTTTCTCTTCCCCAGCCCCCCCTGGCACCCAGCCACCTGTCCAGGAGTTCCCCCTCCTCTCCCAACTCTCCACCCTTGTGGCCAGCCTGCTGGCTGGTTTTGTATCATCCTGGGTTGGCACACGGTGCTTTTTTCCTCCCCTTGTATTTTAAACAGGCCCAGCATTGTTGGTTCTATTTAATAGACACGAGATAATGTTAGTGGTTTTAAAGTGATTGAACATGCAGACTATGAAAAAAAAAAAGAAAGGAAACACGAAGAAGGAAATCTGCCATTTGCAACAACATGGATGGCCCTTGAGGGCATTTTGCTAAGTGAAATAAGTTAGAGAAAAATAAATACCGTATGATCTCACTTATATGTGGAATCTAAAAATCAAACAAGAAACAACCGAAATCATAGATACAGAGAACAAACTGGTGGTTGCCAAAGGCAGGGTGGGTGGTGGCAGTGTGCAACGGGTGAAGATGATCAAAAGGTACATACTTCCAGTTGTAAAACAAATAAGTCATGGGATGTAATGTACAGCATGTTGACTATAGTTAATAATACTGTATATATGGAAGTTACTAAGAGAGTAAATCTTAAAGGTTCTCATCACAAGAAAAATATTTGTATCTATTTGTGGTGACGGGTGTTAACCAGACTTACTGCTGTGATCATTTTGCAATATATACAAATATTGAATCATTATGTCATATGCCTGAAGCCAGTATCATGTTATACGTCAATCACATCTCAATAAAACTCTTTTCAATAAAAATTTTAAAAAAGGAGGCAGGAGACAGGATTGTCATTCTTATCATGGGACCACAGAACTTATGCCAAACTCCAGATCTCTGTTCTAGAGAGACTCCCAGCCTATAGAGTATGAACACCAAATTCTCAATATTAGAGTTTGACAGATAGGTGAACTTTGGAAGTTAGGTGAATTATTTTAGCCCAAGTGGAAATATTGGTAGCTAAAATCTAAGTAAAAAAGTCAAGTGGTCTAAAATACTAAACTCAAATGAAAAATGGTTTCTACCTTAAACATTCTTTTGGCCTTTTGAATATCAAATACAGGCCATAACTGTTCCCTATATGCTTGTGGGTAGAAAAAAAAATAACCTAGGAGATCAGTAAGGGAAACAGTTATGACCAACATATATGAGGGGCATGGTTGCTTTTTCCATTTGAGCTATTGTCGTTATTTCAAGCTCTGAGTTAAGTATTTCTTTGGAATAAGAAATATGGAGAGAGCATTAAAAATCACCGTGAAGGCACAATTTTGGTGGGGAAATACCTTACTCATAAATACAAAGCAGGACAAAGAAATGAGCAAAATTTGTATGTGGGCCTGACGGATATCATTTTCATTTGATTTCACCCTCACACCTGTATAAAATATTGCAAGGTATTGGTGTGAATATTCAAGTCTCAGTCAAGCCACCCGGGAATGTTAAGATTAATAATGCATGTCAAATTAGAGAAACAAACATTATGGATCCAGGTGTGAATATCTTTGGCTTGTTTCTAGCTTTAGTTCAGTATTTTTCTTCTCTGTCAATTATTATTTTTTTTATAGGAAGCAATCTTTTATTCCATTATTTTATGGTGATGTGAGTTTCTAATTTTTGACTCCAAACAGAATAGCACTATTAAGAAATCCCCATTTTGTGTGTATGTGTGTGTGTTTTGAGAAATAGATTAAAAAAACAAAAAACAAAACAAAACAAACTAAAACAACAACAACAAAAACAAAAACACAGAAAAGCTTCATGTTTAATGTGCTACTCTTGACCTGAGATCAAAATCTTGGATTTGTCTTTAAAGGTGGGATTTTTCTCTGCCCCACAGTGTTTATGACCAAAAATATATTTGCTTCCTTCATCACTGCTGTGGGGTTATCACTTGCAACTGGCTTAAACAAATGGAAAGCGCATTACTGTTACACACCCATCTCTGAGCCAGTTGAGAAACAAAACAATTGAACCATAAATGTCATCATTAGCTTGATTTTATATATATGCCCATATATTAAATGTGTGTTTAGTGTACATATTTGGCAATAAGTCAAAAAATAATCTCCTAGCATTTTTAATAACTCTTATTTAAGCAAAATATGGCATGAATAAGTAATGCGATCCAGAAATCTGAGTAATCCCAGCCACAGTTCACTAGGATTTTCAGTAGTTATTAAGCCTATGAATGTTTCTAGCTTTTCTTTGAGTCCCTCTGAAAACAGGTCTGTCCTTGAGGTGTCAGATTAACACTGCACTCAGAAGACAAATTGTTCGTGGGCACACTGGACATATGAGAGCTATTAGATAGTGTGCTCGGCATTCTTGAAAAATGAAAAATTCTAGGCAACATTACATTTTATAAATGCAAGATGTTTATTATTACAGTACCAGCAATAAATGTTTAGAAACTGGAGAGGGTTCACAATGGTTCTGACTAGGAACATATGCCTATCGAGTTCATTGGAAGCGGAGCCATTGATTTTTGGCATTAAACAAAGGGTCTGGAAGCTATTATGCATTTAGGCTTCTATGAGTATTTAATTATATCAATAGGAGAACACAATTTCTGTTGTGTGTGTAGTGATGAATGTCTCCATTTATTCATGTTACTATGCAGGGTAGATGAGTTTAAACCAGATGCTGTAAGCTTCTTGCAATATAATCAAATTATTTAAATCATATTCTTTGAAAATTTAGAGGATACCCTCATGAACATCACTGAGGAAACCTTGCCCATAAAATCTCTTTACAGATTTCCCTCAGGACAATATACAAATTAAAAAACAAAACAAAACAACTGCATATAAACATTTTTACCCCTTAATGTGAACGGATAAATGCTGTTATATTGCTATTACCCTTATGCCTTTTCCTATGTCTGTCATATTTCTACCTTGCAATGATGCCTGCTTAGATATGCAATTTCTCCTCTATTTTTTATTATATTCACCACTGCACAATCTGACATTATCTAATGATACGACCCAAAGCCTGTTTTCTGGCAGCTTTCTTCCCATGTGACTGCATATGAGGTACACACTCAAGCCCTCTTCTGTTGGATTGAGGTGATTTTACATATAGACTAAAACATCTTAAGAAATACATTCCTTAAGCGACTCTTAACTGTAAGAAACAAACTAAGGGTTGCTGGAAGGGAAGTTGGTGGGGGGATGGGGTAACTGGGTGATGGGCATTAAGGAGAGCACTTGATGTAATGAGCACTGGGTGTTATATGCAACTGATGAATCACTAAATTCTACCCCAAAACTAATGATACACTGTATGTTAACTAAATTGAAACTAAATAAAAATATTTTAAAAAGTTAAAAAAAGGGCGCCTGGGTGGCTCAGTTGGTTAAGCGACTGCCTTCGGCTCAGGTCATGATCCTGGAGTCCTGGGATCGAGTTCCGCATCGGGCTCCCTGCTCAGCAGGGAGGCTGCTTCTCCCTCTCCTGCTCCCCCCTCTTGTGCTCTTTCTCTCTCTCACTCTCTCTCTCAAATAAATAAATAAAATCTTAAAAAAAAAAAGTTAAAAAAAGAAATATATTCCTTGTGTAATTTAGAGAAACAGAATTTATATTTAAACTAACACTTTGCCAACACCTAGAACATTAAAACAATAAATAACTTGCGTGTCATAAAGACATAATAAACATATATATCTAATGAATGCATGAGCTTATGAAAAACTCCAAACATATGTAGAAAAATAGTTGAAAAGTGCACAGTGTTCAAAAGCAAAATGAAATTCCGCTTCTCAGTACAGCAGTTTGGAAACACAGTTTTCAGTCACCACCGAGTATTATTGACTCATAGTAACCAAATACATGCAAGCATGATTCATTCAATAAATGCTGCAGCTGAGACTTCAATGAACTGATGCTCTGAATTTTTCTCAGGAAGAGGGGATATTGATAGCATGTGCAAAAAGATGAGGTTTCAAATACTCAGGGATAATCTGAGTATCAGGGATAACTAATTAAGGGTATGTGTGTGTGTGTGTGTGTGTGTGTGTTTTGAATGCTTTTAAGATTTTCAAGAAAATTTGGATCTCCCAGTTTACCTGTTTTTTTTAGGGCTTATAATTGTGATGTTTTTATACAGAAGATTGAAAGTTTGTATAAATAATGAAGAAAGGAATAAATCAAACATGTAACTCTTTTTGTATCATTTGATTTAAGGAACATATTTGTCCTTGGTACTGTTTTGGTTAGACATGGCAGGAATTATTGGTGGGATTTAGCATTCTATTTAAATTTTTATTTTATTCAAATTGCTGGATCATCACTCAATTATAATACTAGTCATTATCCAGTAGGTATTTTGCTGTACCCTCATATTCCTAATAATCTGCCTTTTGACAGATGTTCTATTTGATCTGCTTGTACTTCCTTATTCCTCATTGCATGATAGGGAATATCTTGGTGGAGTGAAACCAACACAGACTCTAAATTCAGATTTAGCCATAGCAATGAAATTACTTATTTCTAAAATAAGCATAGTTATACAATTTAGAGAATTACTTTGAAAATGGAAAGAAATTATGTATATAAAGTCCCTGGCAATATGAATACTACAAATTACACCCCCTTATTGGGTAGGCCACCAGAAAATCTCTTCCAGAAAGCAATGATTATCTGTTCTATCCAAGCTTTGAATGGTACAGTTTGGTTGTGGTACATACTTAATATTACTTATCGCTAGGAACCTGGTAAAAGGAAAAAAAGCAAGTCTGGATCATTTTAAATGGCAAGTAGTTCACACAACTGATATTGAAATTCAAATTGAATCTGAAAAGTTGTATCAACATAAGAAATCATATCACATTTGTGTATTCATTCTGGGTTTTTACCTATTCCAATGATTTAGGTAAAAATTAAAATTCTGAAGCTACTATGATGAAATCAGTGACACATGTGCAAGTCAGAGGCAGTTGTGGGAGCTCAGAAAACTTTCAAAAGGTTAACCAAAAAAAAAAAAAAAAGAAAAAAGAAATCTTTAAAAAATTAAATGGTGTAACTCTGTACTTAATGTCAAAACATGGCAAATATGAGTGTTCAAATTCAGATAATTTTTCCATGTAGGTAGCATGAAAATTATGAAAAGAAGATACTTTGCCAGTGTTGCAAGCATAAGCACATGTCAGGAAAAAAAGTGAATGAAACAGAAGGGCAAGAGGGAGTAACAAAACTAGGTCATTACTAATGGGTTAGAAACCAGATGATGAATTATCTCAAATACTACCTAATTATTAATTGGAACCATTAAATGGTCTAATTACTTTAATAATTTTTACATCTATTTTCTCCCTTGACACATTTTTTTCTGCCTTGCATAACAGTACTAGAACATACATTGAAGATATTTTTTAAAAATCAAAAACAAATGAAATAATCTTTTTCTTTCATTAATAATCATTCTTTCTGGGGTATTCTAGAAATTTAGATAACTAATTTTACAGCTATCTATTATGTACTGTGCCTCAGGCAAGAGAAGTGCTTTCTTTATAAGTGCTTACAGTAGAAGAAAATCAAGTACGGTTTTCAACAGACTTCTTAACATTAGTTTGGTTATGTACTAGGAGAGGTGCCTCCAAAGCATGAATTATTTGGCAGCTCCATTATTATAATTGAAATTTCAATTTTGTCATTTAACTGTTTGTGGTATAATGAAGTCTTATCATTTTTTAATAATTCTGGCACCTTATTTTTTTCCCCAAAGGTTTATTTATTTTAGAGAGGGAGTAGCGGGGAGAGGCGACAGAGAGGGAGTGAGAGTCTTAAGTAGACTCCGCACTGAGGTGCTCGCTTCGGCAGCATATATACTAGACTCCGCACTGAGTGTGGAGCCCAGTGTGGGGCTCGACTCACAACCCTGAGTCATGATCTGAGCCAAAACCAAGAGTCAGACGCTTAACTGATAGCACCACCGAGGCGCCCCATCTGACACCTTATTTTTGATAAGATAAATATGCTCTAATGGCTTGGCTTGGCTTAAGTAGGTTTCATTCTTCAACTAATTCCATTATTTCAGTAAGTGTGACTAATAAACACCCTGGGAATATAAAACAATTTGTTATAGTAGTAGTAGGAGGAGGAGTAATAGCAGCAGTGACTAACATTATTTGTTTGCAATACTCTAGAGTCTGTTCTATCTACTTCATGTGTACCATCTAATCCTATGAGTGATGCCCACTTTAAAGATAAAGCAACTGAAGCTTAGAAAGATTACAAAACTTGCCCAACATCACCTAGCAAGTAAGTGGTAATGTCAATTTGGATATTAATATTGTTACTCATTAAGATATATAAACTAATTTTATTTTTCTTTTTGATTCTGTGATTTAGTTAGGGGAATCATTCACTTGACTGGCAAAAGCAACCTCTTTTGGGAACTATTATTAAATATATATTTTTTTCCTGTTAGTGTATAATCCATATCTATCTATCTATATCTATCTATCTATCTATGTATGTATGTATGTATGTATGTATGTATGTATGTATGTATCTATCTATCTATCTATCTATCTATCTATCTATCTCCTGGCCCTCATTAGACTTTGACTGTGAAACAAAATCATCTTTTTTTTTTCTTTTAACCTATAGTATTTCAATGTGGTATTCTGCCTGACCTGAGGAGAGTTGGCCGCTGCTCTCCAGTCATCCAAAATATCAACCTTGGCTTCCTCTGCCACTTCCTAATGAAGATGGAACTCAGAAGGGCTCCCTTGATAATGGAATGTTCTGTGGCCACTGCATCACATGCTGACATCCCCAGAAAGGGGCTGCCTTGTGCATACTGCCCTGTTGTCCTGCTGGTGCTACTCAGAATACCGTGCTAATGGTAATTGCCCTGTCAGGTCCCTGGGGAAAGACCGCAGCATAATGGGGGGGGGGGGTTGCCTATTGTCTATTATCTTGGGAAGAGGTTCATTATAGTCAGGAATGCCAAAGATCTCTGATTTGAGGTGAGGAGAGAGACACTCTGTCTGGATCCAGATATACTCTGGCTGGGCTCACACTTTGAGGTAGGAAAATCCTGGATCTCTTCCAAAAAGGGGGGTAGCAAGCATAATTAGCCAGAAACAAATAGACCAAGAGTGATGACAAGAATGAGTGGTAATACCCCAAATCAATATTTAATCAGAGATGCCAGCACAATAAATCAATACTGCTTGGACTATTTACCAAAGCGATTACTGAGTATTCCTTCCATTAAGTACTGGGTGTTGTCTAACTGACCTTCCAGAGATTATCTGATCCTATAGGGGAGTGCCTTTCTATTGATTAGACTGTCTTACAGCTCTGTGGGGTGAGCTTAACCCGTAGAACATTGATAGCACTGTAAAGGATTCTTACCTGAAAGCAATGCAAATGAATCCTATCCATAGCAACACAAATTAATTTTATTTATTTGAGATACAGCCGATCTTTACCAGGAGAAAAGATAACTTCAAATGTAGCGAGACTTCTGTGAATTATGACCAGAGTGAGAGGAGCCAATTGCAGAGGTTACATGAGGACAGGCCAAAACCAGGTGGGAGACAGCTGAGTTTCAGAACTATTCCAGACCAGCAAGAGCCAAGAAGGACCCAAGTCAGCCATGAGCTGAGGGGGAAAACACTGAGACTCAAATAACATTTTTTATAAGACTTACTTATTTGAGAAAGAGAGAGAGAGAGAGAGAATGGGGGGAAGGGGGGAGGAAAGAAGCAGACTCCATGCTCAGCACGGAGCCCTATTCTGGGCTAGATCCCATGACCCTGAGATTATGACCTAAGCCGAAATCAAGAATTGGATGCTTACACGACTGAGCCACCCAGGCACACCTCAAATAACATTTTTGATATGCATCCATTCTATATTTGTATGAGAATCATGTTTGTAACTTTTTGAAAATTATACGTTTCCTCTACATTTCAGCAAAATGGGACTATTTTCTATCATCGATGCTTTGATTTTACAAAACATAATCAATAATACAGGTGCTTTATTATTGTCAAGGCATAGTTGCTTTGTGACTAGATTTCTCTCTCAAAATAGCTTAAAACTCTGACTTTCGATATACAACATCCTCTACCCACCCCCCAAGTAGTTTTAAGTAGTAGATGATACTGGCATAGAGGCAGAAACAGAAGTCTGGAGAAACACTGGATCAAATGCTTAAGCAAGTGGTCACGACAGGAGAGAGCATAGTGTCAGTTCATTTTTGGATGTGGAGCAAGCAACTGTGGTTAAAATTCGTCACAATAAAGGGTACATAAAAGGTAATTGTGTTTCAAAAGTAGGCTTTCATCCAAGAAACTGGGAAATGCACACATCACATCATTTACTTAACTTCAGAAATCCATTTCTGAAAATTCAGAGATTCTTTATAAAATGCTGACTGGGGACCTGTATTAGTTTCCTGTGGCTGCTGTAACAAATTACCACCAACTGGGTGGCTTGAAACAACAGAATTTGTTCTCTCATAGTTCTGGAAGCTAGAAGCCTGAATCAGTATTTCTGGGCCCAAAACAAGGTGTTGGCAGAGTCTGTATCTCTCCAGAGGCTCTACGGGAGAATCTGTTTCTTGCCTCTTCCAGCTTCTGAGGGCTATCAGCGTTCACAGCCTTTGTCTCTCCTGTGTATCTAACTTCCTTCTGTATCCTTTTTATAAGGATACATGTGATTTCACTTAGGATCCACCCAGATAATCCAGGATAATCTCCTCATCTCAAAGTCTTTAACTTAATCACATTTGCAAAGATCCTTTTTTTTTTTTTTTTTTTTTTAACCAATAAGGTGGCATTTACAAGGTCCAGCTATTAGAACCTCGTATACTTGGGAGATATTATTCTGCGTATTACAGGATCCATTTTCTATTATTTAAATTGTAAAAAAACATTATGAACTACATGATAAACTAAAATTTGCATCCAATATCTTTTAATTGCAACACAGTAAAACACTTTTTTGTCTAAGAAGTATACTACCATGTTAGGATATAAACCTAAAACATTACTTCCTGATCACTAAGCAACTCATATAGTTATTGAAAAATAGTTGCTTTATATTCCATTAACATGGTCACTCTTGGTTCCAGCAACATTCCCAGTACTGACATTTAGAGTAATCTTTAAGGCAATGACATGAGATTCTGAGTTCTGCCCATTGTATTTGAAATGTAACTGAAGAGGGGCGCCTGGGTGGTGCAGTCAGTTAAGCCTCTGACTCTTGGTTCCGGGTCAGGTGATCTCAGGGTCCTGAGCCTGAGCCTTACCTAGGGCTCTGTGCTCAGCACAGAGTGGGCTTGAGATTCTCTCTCCCTCTCCCTCTGCCCCTCCCGCTCATGCCCTCTCTTTCTCTAAAATAAATAAATCTTAAAAAAAAAAAAAAAGAAATATAACCAAAGAGTTTTCCCAAATACCTTTTTTGTTGTTAATGTTGTTGCTTACCATGTATTATTAGGGAGCATGAAAACTACTTTTCCCAATTTTTATTTTCAGGTGAAAATATTAAATGAGAGATAGAGGTTTGTTTATTAAAAACAAGGAGCGTTCTACTGGAATATATTAACCAGGAATATATTCTATGGGGCATGTCTATAATGAAAATATTATATTTTGAAAGTTGAGCTATTACTGGGGCATCATGACTCATATTATAAATGGGTCAGAGAGAAACATGTTTTCCAACAGAGAAAGAATGATTCTCAAATGAACAGATGACTACTGTGACCAGATTGTATATTTTATATCCACCAAAATGGACTTGTGTGTCTTTAAATCATTAAAAAAAAAAAAAATCAAAGGACAATATTGGCAAAGTCTATGCAGGACTAGTCTGCCTTCCACTCAACCCAAGTAAATATTTTTTGCTTCCCCAGTTGTTTTCCATATACAGAGACAGACTATTTTGACAGGTTAGATTTAGGCTATCTTCTTTCTTAAAAATTTAGCATTCTGCTTTTATATATCAGTCTCTTCTGAAGTAAGTTAATGTAATAATCTCTGGGACTCTAACAATTTTGAATTTCTGATTCTGGAAGATGCTTTCTCCAAATTATAGCTAGAATTTAGCCAATTTGTTTCATTTCCACTACTACCATTCCACTTCAAGCTATCATTTTTTGCCTAATTTGCCACAAGAGTCTTCCAATCAGTCTCTAAGATTCCACACTTGCTCCTCTGCAATACATCTCCCCATCTTTGACAAAGCAGGAAAGAATGTCCAATGGAAAAAAGACAGTCTCTTTTCACCAAATGGTATTGGGAAAACTAGACAGCCACCTGCAAAAGAATGAAAGGGTACCACTTTCTTCCACTACACACAAAAATAAATTTGAAATGGATTAAAGACATAATTGTGAGACCTGAGACCATAAAAATCCTTAAAGAGGGCACAGGCAGTAATCTCTCTGACATCGGCTGTAGCAACATTTTTCTAGATGTGTCTCCTGAGGCTAGGGAAATAAAAGCAAAAACAAACTATTGGGACTACATCAAAATAAAAAGTTTCTCCATGAGAGACTATGGACTCTGAGAAACTAACTGAGGGTTCTAGAGGGGAGGGGGGAGGGGGGAGGGGTTAGCCTGGTGATGGGTATTAAAGAGGGCACGTACTGCATGGAGCACTGGGTGTTATACGCAAACAATGAATCATGGAACACTACATCCAAAACTAACGATGTAATGTATGGTGATTAGCATAACATAATAATAAAAAAATAATAATAATAAAAAATAAAAAGTTTCTGCACAGCAAAGGAAACAATCAACAAAACTAAAAGGCAACCTACTGGATGGGAGAAGATATTTGCAAATGACATATCTGAGAAAGGGTTAGTATCCAAAATATATAAATAACTGATATAACTCAATACCCCCCCAAAATAATCCAATTAAAAATGGGCGGAAGACATGAACAGGCATTTCTCCAACGAAGACATCCAGATGGTCAACAGACATATGAAAAGATGACCAATATCACTCATCGTCAGGGAAATGCAAATCAAAGCTATAATGAGACATCACCTCACACCTGTTAGAATGGCTAAAATAAAAAATGCAAGTTGGGGTGCCTGTGTGGCTCAGTGGGTTAAGTGTCTGAGTCTTGATTTTGGCTTAGGTCATGATCTCAGGGTTGTGAAACTGAGCCCTGGGTCGGGCTCCATGCTCAGAGGGGGTCTACTTGAGATTATCTCTCTCTCCCCCTCTCTCTCTGCCCCTCCTGCCCCACTCTCTCTCTCTGTCTCTAAAATAAATAAACAAATTTTTTAAAAAATGCAAGAAATAACAAGTGTTGGGATTGATGTGAATGAAAAGGAACCCTCATGCACTGTGGATGGGAATGTAAACTGGTGCACCCACTGTGAAAATGGTATGGAGGTTCTTTGAGTGGTGGGGGGTGGGAGGGTTGGGGTGGCTGAGTGATAGACACTGGGGAGGGTATGTGCTATGGTGAGTGCTGTGAATTGTGTAAGACTGATGAGTCACAGACCTGTACCTCTGAAACAAATAATACATTATATGTTAAAAAAAAAAAAAAAGAAGATAGCAGGAAGGGAAGAATGAAGGGGGGGAAATCAGAGGGGAAGACAAACCATGAGAGACTATGGACTCTGAGAAACAAACTGAGGGTTCTAGAGGGGAGGGGGGTGGGGGGATGGGTTAGCCAGGTGATGGGTATTAAAGAGGGCACGTACTGCATGGAGCACTGGGTGTTACATGCAAACAACGAATCATGGAACACTACATCAAAAACTAATGATGTAATGTATGGTGATTAACATAACATAATAAAAAAAAAGAAAAAAAAAGTTAAAAATAGAACTACCCTACAATCCAGCAGTTGCACTACTAGATATTTACCTAAAGAATACAAAAAGACCAATTCAAGGGGCTAGATGCACCACGATGTGTATAGCAGGACTATCTAACAATAGCCAAATTATGGAAAAAGCCCAAATGTCCCTTGACTGATGCATGGATAAAGAAGTGGTGTGTATACACACACACACACGCACACACACACACACGGGAATATTACTCAGCCATAAAAAAGAATGAAATCTTGCCATTTGCAACATGGGTGTTGCTAAGCAAAACAAGTCAGTCAGAAAAAGACAAATACTATATGATTTCACTCATATGTGGAATTTAAGTAACAAAACAAATGAGCAAAGGAGAAAAAAGAGAGAGAGTCAAACCAAGAAACACTCTTAACTATAGAGAACATACGTTACCAGGGGGAAGGTGCGCAGGCAGGGGGGTGGGGATGGATTAAATAGGTGATAGGGATTAAGGAGTGCACTTGTTGTGACAAGCACTGGGTGATGTATGGAAGTGTTGCATCACTATATTATACACCTGACACTAATATTATACTGCATGTTAACTAACTGGAATTTAAATAAAAACTTAAAAAACAAACAACAAACAAAAAATGTAAACCATGTCATGACGATTTACCAATTTCAAACCTTTGAATTTGGGGATAAAACTCAAAATTTTACTATGCCTGTAGTGATATGCCTCCAGCATATGTTCCTCATCTCACTAAGAGCTAGCTAGCCACATTATCCTTCCTTCTGTTCATCAAGTATTCTGAACTTGTCTCTGCTTTCAGAGCTTGCCATGTCCTGAGCTGGAAAGTAACTAACTTCCCAGAGAGACACATGGGCTTCTTCACATACTGTGGGGCTCAGCTGACCTTGAGGTGGGCTTGTCATGATGTTCCAGTAGGAAGCAACTTCCCAATCCCCAGCACATTTGAATACCTTACTCTGCTTTATTTTTTTCCAAGGATTTGGCATCCTCAGAAATGATTTTATGTATAGTTTGTCAGAACCACAAAAGCAGGTGTTTCTGTCTTCATAGGGTTGAGATAATTTAGCTTACGTTAATAAGTTAATAACTTAGGGGCGCCTGGGTGGCTCAGTCGTTAAGCGTCTGCCTTCGGCTCAGGTCATGATCCCAGGGTCCTGGGATCGAGCCCCACATCGGGCTCCCTGCTCGGCGGGAAGCCTGCTTCTCCCTCTCCCACTCCCCCTGCCTGTGTTCCCTCTCTCGCTGTGTGTCTCTCTGTCAAATAAATAAATAAAATCTTAAAAAAAAAAAAGTTAATAACTTAGCTTAAAATTTTAACTTGAAAAGCAGTAACTTTTTTTTAAGAAGGGCATTCTTTCTGTCCTGATTTTAAACATCAATTCATTAGTGTGTGTTTTGCTGTTGGGTAAAGGCATTTCTTAAGGACCAAACATAGGAATCCAAGGCTATACTGCAGGTAGAAATGTGGTTTCTCCAGGACATGAAATCCTAGATGTGTCGACCTTGAGAATCTGTTAAAACTGCTTAAAGGAGTTTATCCACTTTTTTTCAACTCATACACCAAAAATGGGTTTTAGATTATCCAAGGATTCATCATTTAGGTCTGGGAGCTGTTGAATGAAGCCCTTAGATGTCTAAGGAGGATGCTTACCATCATAACAATCCTCTTCTATTTGCCCCAGTTGTAGTACAAACAATGGACATTATTTTCTATGTGCCATTATATTTAAAGAATGCTGAGAAGCACTACATGGACTCTACCATGTTCCCACTCACTCTTCATAATTGCCTACTCCATCCCTGGTGCAGATGACATGCCCCAGTGTTTTTCTGACTCCTCAAAGCTCTGGACTATCCCATTCTGTATCAACATTCCTCTGGTGCTAATCCAAAATTAATCTCCATCAGAAAGTCTTCCCAATATATCACATAGATTCTCATTCCACTTGGCCTTTATATATTTAGGTTAATTCCTTGATTAATTTATGTACTTACAAAATTCCTTTACTAAGTCTCCCTAGTAATTATGAAAATATAAGGTCTCACCCTATCAGAGCTGGATTATCACAGCTAAGATCACCTTCTTTAAAAAAAAAAAAAATGAGGAAACTACCGTGTTGCCTTTCAGCCTCTGTACTTTCCAAGAGGTCTTGGACTTAGACACAGATAAGAAAGAGCATCAAAGAAGGTTGCAGGGAAAGTCCTGACCACCAAACATGGCTTGAGGGCCTGGAGCTAGAGAGGAAGAAGATACCAAGAATCCAAAAGAACCAGAGTAAGGCTGCATTTAGAATTTAACCACTGTGTTACTTGAACTACCAGTAATAAAGGTTTTGGCAAAAATTATTTTATTGGGATGCAAATTCATTATAAATGGAAGTATTCTGTAGATGTTCCTTCTATCTCCACACCTTGGGGAAATTTGCTAAACACTAAGAACATGTTCTCATAGGAATCTACCAGTCAGTTCTTAAAGTAATACTTTTTTCTGTCCTATAGCACTCTCTCTCTGTTTCTCTCTCTCTCTAGTTGCTAAAATCATTTAATGTATTTGATAGGATTTCTTTAAGGGCTGGGATGCTACATGAATCTTCATATACAAAGTGAGTGCATTTTTTTTCATTATCCTGAGTCAGTAGGAAAAAAGCATTAGGTCAGAATTTAGTAATCCGATCCTAGTTCACCTTCTGAACTTGGAGGCCCTGCTTCTATCCTGGCAGACAGGCCAAACAAAGAAAGCCCAGAATTACTACATGGCACCAGCTTCTTCTTCCCAAATGAGATGAGATATAGGAAAAACCTATGGTAATTGTAATCAAAAGCCAAATAAGCAGAATAAGTAAGATAAACTCCGTCCAGCTCAGCTAACATTTGAGTTGATAAATGTCCATTTTGAGCCAGGCAGTTTTTAAAGAGTATATACTCCCTATGGAGATATTCTGGTGAAATAGAGAGGCAGATCTTAGCCTAAAAGGGGGTAGCCCAGAAGATTTAACAAAGGAGACAAATATTAAATGAGTAAGGCCTTTCAAAAGTGTGGGGATTTCAAAAGTAGAGGCTACCAGGCTGAGGGAACAGTACCCTTAAAAGGATTTCCTTTACTGTTCTTGAGTTTCTCAATGCTAAGCTATTCAATCCTTCATGCCTTATATTTCATATCTTAGTCTATTTCCTCAACCGGGTATGTTAGAACAGCCAGAACACGATGTCATGTTGGGTAAAGCACTTTTATGTGAGTAAATTGGACCAGTTCTGTGGTTCTCCTACCCTTCCATTTCACTGTCAGTACAATTTAAAAAATAACTATTAATCTGTATAGAGTTACTAACAATGTATTTTGGATAAATAAGGAGTTAAAAGGAAAAATAAAAACAACAGCAAAATATGACCTCTAAGTATAATCATTTCACAAAAGAAAGGTCATTTTAACAACAAAAACCATAGAAAGGTTTCTTAAGCAAAGAATGACATCATTAAGTGAAATAATTTAGCTTTATACATTTTTTTTTCTAACATCTTCTAGTTTTAATTTGGCCCAGACTCAAGAAGATTCTTTTCACAAACTGACTCCAGAGTACAAAGTGACTGGGAATATGGGAGTATCCTTTCTTGAACTTGCCAGCTTTATCCTCGTCATTTTTCTCACTATAGTTACCTGGTAGAAACTTGTATCTTCAAGCACATAGGTTCGAGGAACTTCCAAGTCTCCTTCTGGTTTTCATTTGCTTATAACCTTAAACCACTACTGACTTTAAAGTGTTCAGCATAAAACCCAATTTGTGCCTTTATTCATTTACAACAGATGGGACCAGAGTGAAAGGGGGGAGCAGGTTATAGCTTCCCTTTTCTGTAGCCCCTTTATTAAAATCACTTGCATCATTTTTATAAGGATCACACTTTTTTCTAAGATGTGATTCTTATAAAGGATACACACTTCATTTTAGAACAGTTTAGTAAGTAGTAAACCTGGACTCTCAAAGTCTCCATAAAAAAGTTATGGCCAAACTGACCTTCATCTTAATCACAATACCCAAACCTAATAGTTTCCCAAACATGCAGGAGCCCTAAACAGAATGACATTCCAGTAACATATGCTGAAGTTACAACTGCTGACCATGAATGCTGCCAGTCCTAAAAAAACCAAGAGCTGTTGTTTACCACGGTGAGAAATGGGATAAGAAAGAATTATTACTCTTCTTGACTAAAGCTCTATTGTCAGTCTGCCAAAGGAATGGTAGTTAAAATTCTTCTAAAAATTATATTTCTGGGGACATGAGGAACTATCACCTATAATAAATATATCTATTTTTTTTCAATTTTGACTATAATTTGAAGGGAAGATTCAAGAAGCAGGCTATTAAAGAGAGGGGTAAAAGATTATAGGCGTAAAGCAAATTAGTAAATAATAGTAATTTAAAAATATTGAAAGAAGGAATTGTAGAAAAGAAAAGTATACCCTCTCTGCAGATAAAGCATGCCTTTTTTGATACTTATATCACTGGACCATGTAAAATTCCCATCAATTATTCTCATACTTTGTCATTTAGCTTACAATATACAGTATAAACTATGGTAACTGACTGTGTTGGGCTAGTAAGATAATGCCTGGTCTGGATCACTGAATATGTCTTCATAGTAACAATTGAATAAAAATACTTAAAAAAATCAATTAGCAATGATGGAAGTCTTTTCAGTAATGACATAAAAAATAATGTATTTTCTATTTGGTAAAGAAAAGTACAGGCAGAAATAAAATCTATTTTAATCACTAGGTGTGTGCCTTAAGAACAATTGCATGACCAAAATCAAGTATAGCTTTTAAGTGGCAAGTGGTAGAAGAAAAACTAAACTTCAGGAAAATCAATCTTTGAATGAGGAGTAGTTTGAGAAATGTTAGATCTTTCAATCTGTAAAGGACTAAATGATAAAGACTTTAGTTTTAATTGAGTTAGATTTACATTGTTCCATTTAAATGACTCTTAAAACATTCAGAGTATTAACGGTCTCAAATATAACAAAAGAAATGGGGAATAATTTAATAAATTATAATCCTGTTTTAAAGATTCAGATTTAAAGATTTATTTATTTATTTATTTGAGAGAGAGAGCAAGCACACAGAGGGAGCGGGAGAAGCAGACTCCCCACTGAGCAGGGAGCCCCATGCAGGGCTCGATCCCAGGACCCTGAGATCATGGCCTGAGGGTAGAAAAAATGAATGTTTTATTTCTTAGATAAGATTACATGTTCTTACTGAGGAAGTAAATATCCAGTGTAGAAAATTAGAAAATAAAGGGAGCAAGAACAATATGAACTGTCCCCCAACCCCAAACATACTTCCAGACTTTTTCTAAGGATAAAGACCTTTTTTTTTTTTTTTCCTGAAATGTGATCTTACAGTACATCCTCTTTTGTGACCTCTGTCATCATTTGTCTTCATTTCACCATTTCTGTATTGTACCTTTGTCTCCATTTCTTCTATTTCCATTGCACTTTTTGACTCTTTAATGCACAGATTATATTTAAATTATCTTCATTAAACCTAAAGTTGTTCCAATCAGTATCTAAGAATCGTTTTTGCTTTGATGTCTCTAAAATTTCTTCTCACATTTATTTGATTTTTTTTAAATATTTTATTTATTCATGAGAGACAGAGAGAGAAAGAGAGAGAGGCATGATGATGTGGGACTTGATCCTAGGACCCTTGGATCATGACCTGAGCCAAAGGCAGACACTTAACCAAATGAGCCACCTAGGCGCCCCAATTTGATGTTCTTGAAAACTTCATCTGTCACATTTGCTTATGCCTCCACCTGTTTCAAAAGTTTTTACGACCAAAACATCTAACACTTATGAAATGGGAAAGAGGATAACTGTGTGTATTTATGTATGAGACTAATAGTATCCTTAATTACTAACAAAATATATACTGAAAACAGTTCTATTTTTAAAAATGTTTTTGTCCTTGCTCTATATGCTTAGGGGTGTCCAGTTAAATTAATGTGTTTTAAAGGCACTTGGACTAATTCCACTTTGGGTGTTTTTTTTTTTTTTTTACCATCAATTCAATACATAGTTTCATTTGTTTCAATTTGCTTTCAGGTTTTAGGAATGCTATTTTTTCCCCTTTTAAATATGTTTTGTTTTACAATTATACAGAATATTTAGATGGTTCTAGGAAAAAACCTATGAAACAGCATATTCGAAGAAGTCTAGCTGTTATTTCTGTCCTCTTCGTCCTCTTCTCTCTTATTTCCAAAAATATCCATATGTTTTCTAATTTCAAAATTATTTTTCCAGCTCTTACAATAAGCTACATACATATGTATATACTAACAGTTAATATGTTTGCTTTTATATATTTTTTAAAGATTTATTTATTTATTTGAGAGAGAGAGGCAGGGGCAGAGGGAGAATATTAAGCAGACTTTGCACTGAGCAGAGCCCTACACGGGGCTCGATCTCATGACTCTCAGATCACAACCTGAGCCCAAACCGAGTCGGACGCCTAACCAATGTGCCACCAGGCACCCCTGTTTGCTTATATTTAATGTATTCCTATTTATACTTAACAGGTTGCATATACTGTCCCCTTCTTAGGTACACAATAGCATATTACACCACTCTCTCCATCTAGCTTTCTTTATTTACCAATATATACTGGAGAAAAATCCTTAGTAGTTTATAGACATATTCCTTTTGTGTGTTAGGATTAGTATTGCCTAGAACTCTATTAGTCTACTTTACTGTGTGTATTTAACTAACTCATGCGTTTTTTCCCCAGGCTTTATTTTTCAGGTATTGCTACCACAAATAGCCTTTTACACATCATTTTATTTTTCATATTTTTCTCAGTGTATTTTTGGGATATGTTCTTAGAAGCAGTATTACTGGGTCACAAAACAAATGCAAAAATGTTGCTGGTAATTACTAAATTTCCTTCCAAAGTGGTTTTAACATTTTGCATTTCCATTACCAATATAGGAGAATGTTTTATTCTTTTTCATCCACACAGGGTATTGCCAAACTTCTGGATGTTAGCCAATACAATATGTGAGAAATGGGATCTCCGGGTGGTTTTAATTTGCAATTTCTTATTATGAGCAAAGCAGAACATCTTTCCATATTTTTCAGAGCATTTCTATTCCTGTTCTCTTTGAGCTACCTGAATATTTTTTTCATTTTTCTATAGCACTGGGACTTCTGTTTGTTTTTATATGTTAATAGATTTAACAGATTACCCATATCTATTGTACAAATTACTTTTTTTTTCAGTTTATCATTTTCTATTTTTCAGTGGTGAATTTATCAATTTACTGATATTTTCCATTATTTTGTTTATAAATTGTGTCCTAATATGGACAATTTTCTCCATTTTGGATTTTTAGTCAAACCTACCACCTATGTTCTCTTCTAGTACTTTTAAGGTTTTTCTTTTTTTTTTTTTTTTTTAAATGTCTAACCCATTTAGAAGTTATCCAGCACATGATAGGAGGACTGGACCTACATTTATTTTCTCTATGTAGCTCTCATTACACAAACTTATTTATTACAAAGTTGTATCTTTTCCTCTCTGATTTGAGATGCCATTTTTATCTTACACTGGCATTGCATCCTCAGTTTGGAATATTTCCAGATTTTCATTAATGAGGTATGTTTTTAATTAACACTGATTTGTTGACGTGAATGGGACAGTTGTCCAAAAGAACATCCTACCTTCTGATTTTGTCTGCTTGTTTCCTCTTGATGTCCTTTAGCTTATTGCTCTGCCATATTTTCAGTAAACTGTAAGTTAAATGTAAAAGCTTGATGAATTCAAATGAGACATTTTTGATTAGAATAATCATTGGTGAAATTATATACCTAATATTATATCACAGCAGAAATTACATAATATCTGGTTGACCTACCCTCAATGATGCTAAAATTATCCACCACATTTGTTAACATAAATGATCTCTCTGTTGTACATTTTTCCCTTGAGATATGTCTAATAACAAAAATTAGGATTAAGTTTCTTTAAAATAGATTGATATATTTTACAAAAATAATACACAGACTAGAGGACAAAAATAATTGAAAATGTGTTTGTTAAGGTTGCTAGAGTTATAGGTATTTTCTTTTCAAAATTATCCTTAATGTTGTATTTTCATGTACTTCTACTTTTATTTTTTATTTTTTTAAATGTTTTATTTATTTATTCATGAGAGTCAGAGAGAGAGAGAGAGAGAGGCAGAGGCAGAGAGAGAAGCAGGCTCCCCGCCCAGCACGGAGCCAGATGCGGGACTCGATCCCAGGACTCTGGGATCATGATCTGAGCTGAAGGCAGACGCTCAACCATCTGAGCCACCCAGGTGCCCCTCATGTACTTCTACTTTTAAAAACTTATTTATATCATTATTAAAACAAGGGTCTAAACTATCTCACCCAAATCATATCAGCAGTAGATATTTTAATTAGTTTTGGGCTTTTTGTTTTGTTTTGTTTTGTTGTTGTTTTGCTGTTGTTGTTTTGTTTTGAGAGAGAGAGAGAGTGCACACAGTAAGGGACTGGGGGAGGAGCAGAGGGAGAGGGAAAGAGAAAATCTTAAGCAGTCCCCACGCCCCGCACAGAGCCCGTCACGAGGCTAGATCTCAGGACCCAGAGATCATGACCTGAGCCGAAATCAAGAGACAGACATTCTACTGACTGAGCCACCCAGGCGTCCCTCATCAGTAGATATTTTAATGACATATGTATCATTCAAACATTTTCTCTTTTCACTTATTCCCTTATTCCAAGCAAAGGAAATGGAAGAATAGGTCCATATTAAACAATTTAAAAAAAATTGATGATTGTAATTTCTGATTTAAAAAAATGTACTTATTTATTTTCAATTTTTTGTTTGTTTTTTATGAATTCGTTTTTCATGAATTTGCATGCGTTCCTTGCAGAGTCCATGTTAATCTCCTCTGTATCATTCCAATTTTAGTATACATGCTGCCAAAGAAAGCACGGTTTTCAGTTTTATAGAATTATTACTAATACACAATTAATCAATACAATCAAGATTTGACAGGTAATTATTAAACAAATCATTTTTAATGAGATGAATGAGTTTTTACTCTAATTACTTTATGTAGACATGGATTAATATAACTTATTTCTAGAATCATCCAGGATTCATCCTCAAATTTACTCCTCTTTTTCATGGTTACAAATGCCAGCATTAAGCAATATATTTCATATTTTAAAAAATAAATAAATGGAAATGAAAATTATTCTAGCAGAGATATATCACTCAATTATTTAAACTTTTTCTGTGTTGTATGCCAAAATTATATTGTGATCTTTTAACCAAATTACTTTTAATGATTTATTAGCTGACAACTCAATTAGGTCCTCCTTTAATTTTGTTGAAAGCAAACACTGGAAACCACTAGAATTGTAAAAGCATTTGTTACCCAGTCATCAAAGTCAGGCACATCTTCAACTTTCGGGAAGTTTAAAAACAGGCTATACTAAGACCCATCAAGTTTCTAGGTTTTCATACAAATGTCTGAAGTTAAAGGAGGTTTCTTAGGCAATGTTTTTTTTCGCTGTTTTGTTGTTTGGCACACTGGGGATTTCTACATATAATGCCAAATGCACCATGGCGAGATCCAAGATATGTGAGAATAAGTGGAAGAGGGAGACGGGGTCAGAAAAGAGAACTGGCATAACATCTGCAGAAAATATCTATTCCGGTCCTCTGTCCATTTTAAAATTGGATCATTTGTTTTGTGGTGTTGAGTTGTATGAGTTCTTTATATATTTTTGATATTAATCCTTATCAGATACGTCATTTGCAAATATCTTCTCCCATTCAGTAGGTTGCCTTTTGTTTTGTTGATAGCTTCCTTCACTGTGCAAAAACTTTTTAGTTATCAAACTAGTAGTAGTCCCAATTATTTATTTTTGTTTTACTTTTGTTTTACTTCCCTGAGACAGATCCAGAAAAATGTTGCTAAGGTTGATGTCCAAGAGTTTTCTTTTAGGACTTTTATGGTTTCACGTCTTACATTTAGGTCTTTAATCCATTTTGAGTTTACTTTTATGTATGGTGTACAAGGTAGTCCAATCTCTTTTTTACATGTAGCTGTCCAGTTTATCTAGAACCATTTATTGAAGAGACTGTTTATTCTCCATTGTATATCCTTGCCTTATTTGTCATAAATGATCATATAAACATGAGTTAACTTCTGGGCTCCCTATTCTGTTCCATTGACCTATGTGCCTATTTTTGTGTACTATATTGTTTTGATTACTATAGATTTGTAATAGAATCTGAAATCTGGGATTGGAATACCTCCAGCTTTGTTCTCCTTTCTCAGGACTGCTTTGGTATTTGGAGTCTTTTGTAGTTCCAAAGAAATTTACGGATGGTCAACAGACAAATGAAAAGATGATCAACATCACTAATCATCAGGGAAATGCAAATCAAAACTACAGTGAGATATCAACTCACACCAATCAAAACAACTAGTATTAAAAAGATAAAAAACAACAAGGGCTGGTGAGGATATAGAGAAAAGAGAACCTTCATGCACTATTGGTGGGAATGTAAACTGGTGCTGCCACTATGAATAGTAGTAGAAGTACCATATGATCCAATAACACCACTAGGGGGTATTTACCCAAAGAATATTGAAACACATATTTGAAAAGATATACACAACCCTATGTTTATTGCAGCATTATTTACAATAGCCAAGATATGAAAGCAACAGAAGTGTCCATCAGTAGGTGAATGGAAAAAGAAAACAATGTAATTTAAGGACAGTATAATTTCAAGGAGTTAAGCACATCATTTTTCCTAGTGCTTACACACATAATTTAAAAATAATTTTATTATAATGAAAGGAAGATGTTATTTGAGGGTTATTCTAAGCATAGTGTAGTTTTATGGATGAAAGCATATGGCTTTTCCCAAGTGCTTGTATACATAAATTCAAAATCATTTATAAGTTCATGAAAGGAAGATGTTTCTTGACACCCACACCACACATACACCACAGACACAACTGACCTGTATCTCTAAACAACACATATGCACCACATATAACACACATACCACACACACACATACACAGCACAGAGAAGTCACACTCACCAAGACACACACACCACACGCAGTACACATATACCAAGCTTATATCACACACACATCACATACACCAAACACACACCCTACACATACACAGCTCACAAAGAACATATACACGACATACATCATCCATACATCATGCATACACATCACACATAGAGCATTCACAACACATAACCATACATACCACACATATAACACATACACACAAGACATAAACCATGTAATAGCACATAGAATATGGAATATTACTCAGCCATAAAAAATAATGAGATCTTAACATTTGCAACAACATGGATGGACCTAGAGGGTATTATGCTAAGTGAAATCAGTCAGACAGAAAAAGACAAATACCATATGATTTCACTTACATGTGGAGTCTAAAAAAACATAACAAATGAGCAAATAAACAAAAACTAAAACAGAATCATAGAAAACAAGCTGATGGTTGCTAGAGGGGATATTGTAGGGAATGGGCAAAATGAGTGAAGAGAATTAAGATTAGTCATAGAGATGTAAAGTACCACATAGGGAGTATATAGTCAATAATATTGCAATACTTTTGGTGACAGATGGTAACTACACTTATCACGTGAGCATTTCATAATATATACAATTATTGAATCACTATGTTGTGCACCTGACACTAATATAATATTGCATGCCACCTATACTTCAATTAAAATAAAAGGGGGGAAACGGTGTAATATCTTGACTACAAATATGTTCCAGACACACATTTTAGCAGAGAGTATTCATGAAAGTTGAGAAGTGGAGCGGGAAAGTGACTTCCTTAACACTGTTCATACTTGCTTCTCCCTCAGAAAGTAAGTTTTTCAGGGGAAAATACCTCTCAGTTTGAAGAGCACAGTCATAGGTCATAAAAAAGTCATGTACAGTGCTTCTTAAAGTAAAAAAAAAAATGTTGATAGAAGAGATGCTGAAAAGTTTCAAGAAACTAATTTAGCAGCTAACATGTCAACATTGTCTAACTTCACTTCTCTCCTTGATCTTCTGGAAACCTGTATGTTCTCTTTCCTGAAAAGACTTAAATTGAGTCAGTTGAAATCTGCTGTTCCTCGGATGAACATAGTTTGATCCAAATAGCAGCCCCTTCCACATGAAAAGGTTCTCAGGTTTAAGGGTTAGAAACTTCAGAGATCTGGCATTTAGCTTATTACAACAGTGACACGTAGTCCTCATGAAGCATGAGATAGATGATAAAATTTAGTAAATATTGTCTTCAGTATTATTATAGTAGGTATTAGTGCCTTAATATACTAGATATTAATGCCTTATTATAGTGTTCAAAATACAATGGTATGTTTATGCATATTTACACATTGTTATGTATTGTATATAAATTATTATTTGACATGTTATATATTAGTGCTTAGGGAAAGACTCTATAAAGTTCCACTTAATTTTTGTTATTTGTTTTAGCAAGCTGAATTATGCCTTTCTCTATGAACAACTACTATCACTACTAACTTAGATTACTTAAAATAAAAGGCAATCCAGAAAGCATTGGTAGTAAATTGACATACACGTGTCAAAGTATTTAAAACGTTTTGGTGTTAGGTGAGGTATGATAAATTAAACAGAGATGGAAAAATGAATAGAAAATTGCATAGATGTTATGCATGGTAAGAATGTTTTTGATTCAATTCTAGGATTTAATAATATTTTGATTTAAGGCTTAGACAAAATTCAAATCTTTTAAAATTGAGGCTCATTGGCAAATATTAATTCTTTTTCATTTTTCATTTTTCCCTTAAAAATAAGTTACCATAGTGTATTGAAGGGGCCATTTGTACATTTAATAGTTCTTATTAAATCAGAAACATTCAGACCATTTCCTTGAAAATACGTATGGCTGTAAATACTAATGGAAAATGTTCTTGGCAAGTTAATTTTGGAGCTTGCCAAACCCCAGACATCTTAGAAATGCTTGAAGATGTTATAATGAACAAAACATACTACCAGTTCACTGAACCTTGGAGTTATGTGTCAGGAAAGTAGACAAAATAACAAATATGTTGTCATGCTTTCACTAAACCAAAGTCATTCTCATGCGTCTGAATTTAGACTGAGGGCTTCTTCCATTTTTTAGTTCAGCTGTGGGATGTGTTAGTGCGATTAAACCACTGGCAAGTTCCAGTAGGACTTGCCATCAGTTGCTTATAATTATCTCTGAAGAATTTTCTGAAGATTTCCATAAAAGGATAAGGTAGCATTTGATAAGTTGTCTAAAATTTACAGTAGGGGATGAATTTCCTACCAGTGATTCATGGAAGTTTTTTAATTAGAAAGAAATTAGTAAAAACACATGCCATATACATATATGTATATGTATATCTGTCTATATCTATATCTATATCTATATCTGTCTCTCTCTCTATATATATCTGAACCTTACCAATACGTTCCTTGTAATGGACCACAGGGCTGTGCAACCTCCTGCTTTTACATAGTATCCTGCTGTTCATGATACTAAATGTGAACACACGAGTAATAATTCCTCTTCTACCTGGCCAGAGACTATTTTCTCCTTCAATTTATTACCTAAAGCCTATACCTAGACAGTCATTCTTTCAGATGAATTAAGATTAGACATATATTTCAAACACTACATCAAGCCCTATATAGCTTATGTGTATATGAGGAATTTCACTTTTAACTCGAGAACAATCCACACACTCCATCATATATTACACATTATATAAAGCTACAGGGGACTCCAGATCATATGAAAATTACTTGATGAATGTTTTGTTTTTAGTCTGCTTAAATTTGGATGCCTCTAAACTGAGATAATAGAAACTCTTTCTTGGGGTTCTTCTGAGGAATTACTAACAGAATTCTGGCAATCCAGTGGAGGACAGAAGGAATAAAGAGGCAAGCAAAGCTAGCAGCATGCAGTGCATTCTGATTTAGAAATATCCAAAAGGCTGGGCCACAAGTGGAAAAACCATTGGAAAGCCATGAGTGCAAATGTTTTAAGAAGACAAGAATTCTAATTAGCCTGGATGGGAAACTCAGCATGAGGCTAAATAGTTGGTTTGATGTTTAGAGCCATTATACTGGACTGTGTCAGTAGAATTACACCATACCATTGTGATAACACAAATGTTAAACAAATCACCCATCTCAGAATTTCCTAAACAGTGCTTTACAGCCTTTAGAGAATTTTTGTTTTCAAATATTGTAGTGTTTTTTTCTTTGTTGGATTCCCTAATGAATTTAGCAGTCTTTATACTTAGCAGGAAATCTGGACTGATCATTTGAGGCCTGTTTTCTTTATCCATTGTGGAGTACGGGTTTACTTTTGGACACCTAATAAATCATGATCTAACATCTAAGAAACAGACTTATTGCCACATTGCTAAATCAAAGTGAAAAAAAAGCAGAATAAATGACTGGTTTATCTTTCACCTATAGGACATTAATGAATCAAGAAGTGATATTCTCTAGTAATGATATGCTAGACTCTAATAATACATCTATTAATGATGTTAGAATCCTGGTCTTACTATGTAGAGTTAGTAATGGTTTTGTATTTGAAAATGTTAAGCCCTTCCTTGTTTGTAGCTCACCAAGGAATAGGACCATATGCGATGCTTTTCTATTTCAGGCAATGCCCCCACTGCTGGATAGATTGCTGTTGACAGCTTTTGACCAGAGGGAGCCATTAGATTTTGCTGGCTAGCAAACAATTACAGCTTTGATATGAGCTACAAGGTAAAGATGAAAAGGAATACCAATGCAGAAAAATATGCTAGCTCTGTGTGGTCTCTAGACCCTTCTTGTGCAAATGAAAAATTTAGATGTAAAAACTAACAAAAGAAAACCAAAGAGAAAAAAAAAATCCCAAACTTATCAGGATTCTAACAGGTAAAATGAAGACTGAAAGAGACCCGGAAGAAAAACAGTAGAAACTTCATACCACCAAAAAGGAATTCAGAGGATTTGTTTGAAGATAACCAAACGTGTCAATTCATGCTATTGGTGGAAGAGGTTTGAATTTCTACATTTGGAAATACACCGATTTTGTTCCTAGCACTGTAGTCTTAGGATAGCAGTTGTATCTTATATACATAGTGATGCAACAACACATTTAAGCTGATCAAGCTTGTGGGTGTTGCCAAACAACAAGATAACAAGAAATATTTGTATTATCTGGGCATTGCTGAACATAAGATAAATCAGTAATTTCTTATTTAAAAATACAGCTCAGACTAAAAACAAAAAGGCAACAACTATGGTGAATTTAAGACTCCATGGATACTGTAGTTACTAGAAAATCAAACTTAAATGTTTGTATTGATAAGCACACCTTTCTTCGACAGAAAAAAAAAAAACTGTACTTAGATTCTGAAGTGAGTCTTACACAGAAAAGATAAAAATGCTGACTTCTCTGTGTACAGCGCTCCGTGTACTGAGATTTTTATGAAGTGGAAGTAAATAATCAGTAATCTACAGGTTAAACTTTGAAATAAAAAGGTTGTGATATCCTAAGGAAAATGAAACCTTGTAATCTTTTACTATGATAAAGTAGTGCCATATTCTTTTATTAAAAAGCCCATGGAAATAGTCTTGGTAATTTGCCGAAGTACTAATACACCATTTAATTTTTCTTTTGTTTTTAACTATTCGTATTAGAATCACCATTTTTTCCTTCTGGATATTTTTGTCAGTATCTATCTAATATGAATAGAGTAGAAACGGACTTATTCAATAGGACATATCTAGTTTGGTTTTAGTATATTAGCTAAAAATGTACAGTTTGGCAATTATACACCGCTCTGAAAGGTGGGCATCTTCTATAAATACAAACCAACCTTCTTTTAGAACAAAGGCATGTTAAATATTTCCCCCCACATTTTCTTTTGCAAGATTTCTGAAATAACATTAAACTGTTTTAATATGGTTAGTACCCTCTTCAGTTAAGACCGATGGTCTGGGTTTTGGAAATAAAACTATGAATATGGTAAACTTACATGATGACACTTAAAATAGAGTTTCTTCCCTGAATCAAAAGGCACTATTCGATAAGCATAGTGGATAAAATGTAATTTCCCTTATAATAATATGGAGCCAGATAATAATCACTTCCTAATTCAGGTTTGGAAGCTTGCCTCAGTTGACACTTTTCCTCCAAATTTGAGGTTCATTAAAGATCTGGCTGTCTGTCATATATAACTACAAGCAGATAATCTCATCTTAATAGGGATATTTAATTTTTATTTTCCAAGTATATAATTGTTTCTGCTTTGCTTCTATTTCCCCATCTGCTCAAAGGGAATAATACCACTTAGCATATGGATTATTGGGAGGGTTATAAATTGCTTTGTACAATGTCTGGCACATGGTAAGTCCTCAAGAAATGTTAGCTAATTTTAAGACTGTTATTGTTTTTATCCATTTTTTTTTTTTAGGGCTCAGAGCCCTTGCCATAACGTTAAATGAGCAAATTATTGAATTTAAAATCAATTGTCAAATGGAAGTGTTATGAAAAACATATGATTAAAGGTCTCTAAACATCCTTATGTTTTTCCCATTGGCTGCCACCATCTAATTACAAATCTTTCTCTTTTCTCTATACAAAAACATCTTAAATTTTCAAAGCCCTATGAAGATGTATATTATCATAAGTAACAAATTATTAATATTGTCCAAAAGAATCAAATTCATAATAGCTTATAGTATATCCAATTAGTAACATATATATATTGTTAGAATTTCTATAAGTGGATTTTAAAAATTACAACTCAATAAAAAATCAAATTTATTTGAAACTCCATACATAAAAGCACTCAAATATTTTAAGAGGATGATGTGGAAAAATAAGAGGCAATTTTGAAAAGTAAGAGGTAAACACACCCAACTTAAAGAGTACTAAAAAGGAAGTCAGCAATGCATTCTATTGGACTAAAAGATATAGGTTGATCCTTGCTTGGTTTTGTATCTGTGTGGGCATTTAAAAATCTCCACTTTGGTGTCTGAATTCTTGATCTCTCCTTATTCTTCTTCCACCCCTTTCTCTAACCTGTTCCTTCTCTAACTTTTTGCTTTTTTTGTAGTCTAAACAGTACTGGCCTGAGCTAGTCTGAAAGCCATACTGCCAAAAATCCCTCTCCTCCCCCCACATGCTGTCTATCACGAAGTCCTGCTGATTCTGGTTCAAACTATTTCTCAAATTGTTTCACTTCCCTCTGTCTACACTACCATCCTTTCTTGCCTGGACAATAGCAACAGTCTTCAATTTAGTATTTCCTAGCTTCTTCTTGACCCTTTAATCTAGTTTTCTCAAAATAGAACAAAATCATAAAACAGAACTAATGGCACGATGCCCCTGCTTACCATCATTTGATTGGTTCCCTTCTGCTCATAAAGAACACCAATAGTCTTTCCAGGATCACCTTCAATCAGGTGCATTTCATCATCTACTTGACTCAAGCCAACCTGGCTTTTTTTCTCTCCCTAGAAATGTTCTAACTCCCTCTTTTCTCAGAGCTTTAATATCTGCCCTTTTCTGTATCTGGTAGGCTCTTCTCCCAACCGTGCCTCAGAAAATCACTATTTAAATTCTTAAACCTCAGTTTTACAAGCTAGGACCTTCAAGAGGACTTGTCCTAACCAAACAATGTATGTAAATGATATCTTTTCTGTGACTCTGTCTCAGAGACCCATTTTCTTTTTCTTTGTAGCACTTATTGCTTTGTTTTTCTTCTCTATTTTACAATGATATTGGTCAAAAAAAACAAACAAACCCAGAAAAATACAAGAGATAAAAAAGTACACAACAGTCTACTGACACTTGCTATTGACTAGAATATACTGCCCAATTTTCTTGAATATGTTGTGAGAGGAGAAAAATATTACCAATGTCTGCCTTCCTAGAAGTGTGCCTGTTTTCACCCCATCTAACAGTGCATAAGGCTATTTCATTCTCCTGATCCTCCTGATGTGTACGGAGTCTCCTACTTGCACCTGTTCTCACTGATTGTTAGTTTCTTAGGCAACTTTTTTTCCCATTTTTATTGCCCCCAAAGATGTCCTTATTTTTCTTTTGTGACTTGCTTTTGTAACATTTATTGATTTTATTTTTGAGTTGTTTTTGGTCATTTTTTTTGTTATTGACTTCTGGGAAGTGTTTTTATAAGTTCAGAATATTAATTCTTTGTACGTAATATATGTTGAAAATATTGTCTCCTAGTCTGTGTGTGGTTTTAAATTCACTTTACTTTTAGTTTGCTTTACAGTGTCTTTTGCTTCATAGAAATGATTAATGTTAGTGAAATGAGATCATCAGTTTTGAAAAATTTATAAATTGTTTTACTGTCTTTAAAAATAATCTTTTCCTACGCATTGTCATTTCAGTTCTTATGTCTTAAACTTGTATTTGATATCCTGAATATTTAGTCTTCCATATAAATTCTGTCTTTCCTTGACAAGGTCCATAAAAACCCCAGAAAGGATTGTGACAGAAACTATCCTAGGAAAAATTTAAGAAGATTAGTGGTAATATCAAGGTTTTTGGTTAAATATATATATATTATTTCTCCATTTTAGAAGGTTTTTAAATGTACTGTAATAAAATTTTATAATGTAATATATTTAATAAAAGCCTTGTACAACTTTAGATGGCCTTAGTCTTTACAGTTTTTTTGTTTGTTTCTTTTGTTTTTTGCCACTGATGGTATGTTCTCTAATATACACTATACATATGTATAATATGTATATATCTGTGTATATATATATATATTCTACTATATATTAATCTATTACATTTTGGGGTATACAGAGTTTTGTTTGTAAATCTTATATTCAAAAGCCATACTGAATTCTCTCATCATTCCTAATAATTTCATTATAAAGAGTAAAATTATTTTAGTATTTTATTTGTAGAAAATAATATGTACACAGAAACACCAAAGGTATTTATTCTTTCCAATTTTCATACTTCTTATTTCCCCATTATACTGCACTGTGTAAGACCTCCAGGATAAGATTAAATAGCAAGCATGATTTAATAGAGATATTTATATATTTTCATATTAAGTATCAAGTTTATTGTATGTTATTAGCAGGCACCCTTTAACAAGTCTAAAGGATTTGTTTCACCTAATTCTTTGCTAAAAGGGCTGAACAAAATAGGCTTTGCATTGTTGAGATTACCATCTTTTCCTTCTAATGCAGTGTATAGTATTGATAGGGGACATGTAGCTGTATATGCATGTACTCTTAGAATTAAATTCTACATGAACAAGATATATTTTTATTACCTTACTGAATTTCATTTGAAATTCTTTTATTAAGATTTTTTATTTATAGTTATAAGTGAGATAGGTATATAATATCATTTTCTTATATAACCTTTTTAAATGCCTTAATAAATGTCTTGGGCTGTCCAAAGGCGGAAACAACCTAAACATCCATCAACCGATGAACAGATAAACAAAATGTAGTATATCCATACAATTAAATATTACTCAGACATGAAAACAAATGAAGTTTTGCTATGTGCTACAACATGGATGATTCTTTAAAACATTAGGCTATGTGAAAGAAGCCAGACACAAACAAGCAAATAGTGTATGATTCCATTTAAATGAAATTTTCAGAATAGATTTCCTTATTTTTCTATTATCTGAAATGGCCTCTTGAAGTTAGCCATTATTTATTTTTTCATTTAAAAATTACTCTTTAAGACGATGGACTCTGAAAAACAAACTGAGGGTTCTAGAGGGGAGGCGGGTGGGAGGATGGGTTAGCCTGGTAATGGGTATTGAGGAGGGCACATTCTGCATGGAGCACTGGGTGTTATGCACAAACAATGAATCATGGAACACTACATCTAAAACTAATGATGTAATGTATGGGGATTAACATAAGAATAAAAATAAATAAATAAATAAATTACTCTTTAAAATCATCTGTGTCTAAGATACTTTTTGAAGGGTAGACATTTACCTAATTAATACACTTTTAAAAAGCTCAATGGCCTATGCAAATTTTTTCACCAGAAGACACTTTTGGTAGTAAACATATATTTTAGAACACTGTCTATTTGATTCAAGTTTTTTAATGTATTGAATTTGTTAATTCTATTTTATATTATGTTGTTACATCATGTATTATATATAATATTTGTATTATAATTTAATAGTTCTGTATCTTTTACATCAAGCCTTTTAGTTGTTTTGTTCAAATATTCCATTCCCTTACTTAACCCAACTTTGTTTTTGTTTTATGCATCAATTTCTATTTGTATAATCTATTACTCACCCATAATTTAAATATCTAACTATGATGGCGACTTCGTTAATTTTTCTTTAGATTTCTATCAATTTTTCATTGTATATTTCAAGGTTATTTTATTTAAAGCATGGACAGTCATAAGTTTTCTATTATGTTGGCAGATTTTTGCCTTTGTTATTGGGCAACTGTTGTCTCTATTCCAATTAATGCTTTTGATTATTTTTAATTCTGTGAATAAGATTAATATTATCTGTTTTCACATATTTAGTATTTGTTTGATATATCTTTTACATGAAAATTCATTTCAAACTTTCTAGATAGCTTTATTATCTGTGTATGTCTCTATATTGGCTATAGCCTTTTACATGGATACAATTTTATACAATCTAGTGTTCTTTTAATTGATGAATTTAATCCTCCTATTATTGATATATTTAGATTGACTTGTTAGATTTTATTTGGTGCTCTTTTTTAAATTTTTAAATTTTTTTCTTTTGACCTAACTTACCTTTTCTTGACATTTGTTAATTTGACAAAGCTGTCTATGCTCTCCCTCTTCTTTTTCTTTTTTTTTAACTTTGTTTATTTACCACCTATAATTTATATGTCTATGTTTTTAATGGTTATCCTTAATGGTTTTAGCCACGCATATTTAGCTTTTGGGAAAATAAACAAAACAATACAAATGATAACAAAGCGAGGCTATTTACTGAGAGCATGTATTAGCAGGGGAATTGCCCCATCCTTTGCTTTTGGCCAAGATTTAAAGCCAAGCAGTGGAGAGGAAAAGCTTTATAATGAAAACGAGGAAAGTTTCAGGTATGCTCTGATTAGTGGTTGCTGGCATGGGTAAGCTAGAAGAAAATCTGACTAAAAATGAGTTATGTGAATGGTTTGGAAGGCATATTTGGCTTTTGCTGGTGGATCCCTGAGTTGGTGGACAAAATATAGGAAACTGATAGTCACTGATTAAGTCACGACAATTCTGGGCCAATTGCTGAAAAGGTTGTGAATTGGTACTCGGGCTGGGTGTTGTAGAAATGTAGGTCTGTGCTCTTGTATCATATATGCCCTGGTTACTGTCTGTTGATCTATCCAATCTCTCACTGTAAGTCTTTCTTACAACGTCTTAGGCAATTCAATATCTCTACCAACCTCTCCATACAAAATAAGGCTTGATTACATCTTAATTAACCAGCACACTAAATTTCTTCCATCTTCCTTGACATAATTCTCTAGAACTTAGTTCTATATTCTTAAAAATAAAATTTTGTATTATTTTATATGCAGAAGCAGCTAATGAAATAAGTCAATACATGTTAAAATATTTTGGGCCTACCATTGCTTTTGCATCCCATTGATTTCTTCTCATTTTACCTTCCCTCTGACTTAAACGTTATGATTTGAAGATGGTACAATCTCTTATTCCTTGATTGTCTAGAAATGCTTTTATATGGTCATTTGCATTTGGATAATTGTTTAGGAGGATACAAAAAATTTTCATTGGCAGTTATCTGTCTCTTAGTACTTTTAATATATTACTCCATTGTGTCTGGACATTACTGTGGATAGGAAGTCTGCTGTAAGACCACTGAGGAAAAACTGTCTTTTACTTGTGGTGCAACTGAAGGTTTTATATTTATCCTTTATCCTTGATGCTATTTTGTTTAAAGATTTTATTTATTTATTTGAGAGAGAGAAAGAGAGAGAAAGCATGAGCAGGAGCAGAGGGAGAAGCAGACTCCCCACTGAGCAGGGAGCCGGACATGGGACTTGATCTCAGGACTCTGAGATCATGACCTGAGCCGAAAGCAGACACTTAACTTTGACTGAGCCACCTAGGTGCCCCGCTTTTGTTTTTCTAAATGTGGATTTGTTTTTATTTATCCTGAGCAATACTTGGTATTCATTTTTAATTTAATGGGTTTATGTTATGTTCAGTTTTGGAAACTTCTCAGCCATTGTCTTATTAAATATTTGTTCCGTATTATTTCCCGTATTTGTTTTTCTTAAATTGCTTTTAAATTTATGTTGAGGCATCTTAATCTCTGTTTTTATGACTCTTTAATATTTTTTATCTGTTTTACGCTTCATTTTGTGTTACTTCCTCAGCACAATTTACTTACAGTTGGCTATACCCCTTTGGAGTCCTCACAGACTTTATATATTATGATTTCTTTTTCTTTCAACAACTAATATTTTATTTACAAGTTTTCTAAATTGTTTATATTCACCTACATTTGTTTTATTTTGCTTCATTTTGTTTCAAATATATTTCTAGACTATTTTTCCTTGGGTTATATTTTCTGAGGATTCCAAGAGTAGTGGTGTTAAATAAGTTAAGACTATTATGTTATTTTAATCTCCTCTGAAATCTTGTGATTACTGCTGTTCTTAGATTTTTTTTTTTGGTAGAATTATATTTATTCAAGTGTTTTGGTATTTTAAGCTCCAGGTGCACACTCACACAAACTGTTTCTCTCTATTTCTCTCTCTCTCATTTTTTAGTGGTATTGGGATTGCTTCTACCTGGTCCCTGGGACTCTGCTGTATAATCAGGTCTTATTTTAGAAGTTTGAAGAATTTACACCATGGGAATAGTTCCAAAATCCAGGAACCCAAGCATGGAGAGTTTGTCTCCGTTTCTGGTTGGGAGGTTGGCTCTGTATCCTCCTGCCTCCCCAAGCAAATTGCTTCATGCTAGGCAGAGCCCCCGTACCAGATATTTTTTCCCCTCCTTTATGTGCGGTATGGAAAGCCCCACTCTGGCAACTGGTTTCCAGCAGAGTTTGGCTCTTTTCCCAGTATTTACCCCAAATACATTCAGTCTTTCCTGCTCCACAGAAGTTAGTATCCTAGCAGCTTCTGACTGCTTCCAGATCTAGAATCCAAAAGGCCATCAGATTCAATTCTGATTATTTTATCCAAATCTTTTCAACTTCTTGAACTTGGAGATATTTATCTTTTTTCATCATTTTTGAGAGTGAATTTCTTTAATATTTGCTTTTTTATATTTTATCTGTCATGGTTATACATTTGAAGTGGGATGGGGTGAGCTTCAAAGCATGCATTTGCAATATCATTTTCCCAAAGTTGCATTTTATTTTTGTTTTGAACATAGTTCACTTTGACTAAATTACAAACCCAGTGAAAGCAGTGGCTTTATCTGTTTTGGTCATGATGCTTCGAGTTGGTCTTGAATAAATATGCACAATACCATGAATATGAAAAACTACAATGAGATAAATAAGGAAAAGGATAAACAGTGAATAACAATTAACAGACTTTACCATCAGACGTCAAGAACTAGGCTTTTTAAGTTAAGCAGAATCCAAGAAAGCCCTGTAGTCATCAAATGTTGATAGACATTAAATAATGTCTAGCATTTTCTGGCCTACTTTGTGCTTAACCATTTATTAGGCACTTTGTCGAAGAGTAGTCATTTAAATCTCCCAAAGCAACTTTTTGACATTGGTATCATTCTAGGTATAAAGATGACTAAAATGAAATTCTGAGGTTTTGAGTATTCTGTCTGTACTTACACAACTCAGTCCTGAAGAATATTTGAATCTACATTTGTCTGCAAAAATCATGCTTCTAAGCACTAGGAGTGGAAACTCTGAAATGTGGAATTCTTTGTATAACAAATTTTCCTCACCTAAGAAAAATCAGAACAATGTTCTCATAATTCACTTATTTATTTTTTCATTCAATAGGTATTTGTTGACTTCTTTCCTGCTCTGTGCCATATGTTGTGTTGGATGCTGAAATCAAAGAGTGAGCCAGAGATACATAGTATTTTACAAATACAAATGTGGAGAAAAGCAATGCAATAGTTATGAGAATGACCTATTAAGTATTAAGAATAATTTCTTGCTTCATATAGGTTATCTTTAACATAAGACAATGTAAACAAGGTAGAATTTATCTCAACAAGCTCTAAAATTTATTATTTTACCCAAAATATATAGCCTTCATTTGAACTAGCTTATATTTATTAATTTTTCCAAACTGAGAGGGGCTAATATTACCTCTTTCAGTATGTTGAAAACCATGTAGAAGGAAATACTTTATTTCTCTGGGACATTAATCAAAACTATGTTGAAATAAGCATAGTGTGATCATACTAATAAAAGTTAATCATTTTTAGAGGCATCTAAAATTTAAAATTTACTAATTTAGTATCAGATGTCTATACCCCCCTCCTTTTTTACAAGGTTCAGTTTCTTCCAGGGTACTGTTGGGAGTGGTTTATTTCATGTCCTTCCTGTTTAACCCACAGGAAGCCTCTGTTTGTGCTTGTCTCTGGTGCTCAGGTTCTGGCAGGGACCCCTCACTGCTCACCTTGCACTGTTTTCTACTGCAGCCCTTCCCGTGTTTTCTTGACTCACACAGTGAGAGGTTGGTATCAAGATGGGTAAGGTCGCGTTTCTCCTTACTGTCTTGCCAATTCATTCTCCACACAACCTCTCAGGTCCACAGGAGTTCATCAGGCTTTAGGTAACTCAAAGGAATAATAACTTAGAATGAAAAAATGTGCAACTGATGTAAAACGTCTGTTCCTATCATTCAGGTGGAAATTAACCTAGTAATTAAAGCCATAGAGGAACCTGGTCTCTTATGATTATACCCATTTCCTAATCTAGATTCCCTGGTCTCAAATTTGTGCACCCCACTATAAAAGATGCCTTTCTTCATATTTCCATGTTTTAAATCTCTACCCATCATTGAATTATTTAATCCTTTTTAATATAAACTGACTTTGACTAAGGACCTTTCCCCTTCCTCCAGTGGTGTGTTCTCCATATTTGAATTAGACAAGAGGTCAGAAAATGTCAGCCTATGGAAACGGCTGGCAAACTGTACTTTGGGGGAAAACACAATGGTCAGAAATTTTTTTTTTTAATTTATTGCCAAATAATTAAATTTTGGAGATTTTGTATAAAAAGTTCAATTCTTGTCTTCTAATAAATTGAAAAAGTTAGAAACCCAGGATCCATATTTCTACATGGAAACAATTAGATACCATGGAGTGGCTTCATCCCTCAGAAGAAGAGAAGTGTGCAATCTCTAGACTGTCATAGAACTGCTATTCTCCATTGGTTATATCCTGCTGGTTTTATTTATTTTTCCCACTTGCTGCCCCCTGAAATCATGTGAGTTTTTGTTCTTTTGTCAGAGAAATGCTCCAGGTGCCATCAGGTGGTTGAGACCCCAACCAGTCCTCTTCAGGTCTGATCCACATTGAAATCTACCCACCAGCCAAAGTAATTTTGCCTGTTTATTTTCCTTATTCCTAAAATGACATTTCCCAAATGTTAGTAAACTATGTACTACCTTTGCGATTTCTGGTATGTCCAAGTAGCACTTGTACATTTTTTAACTTAAGTAAGGAGTGGATCAAGGCTTTTTTTCAGGAATGTCAAGGACATTTTAGGCATTTTTGAAAGGAACAAGCTTTATGGAGTCAAAATTGAGACTTATACAAGGGCGGAAGACTGGAGAAATGAAAGTCGGGAAGACTCCCTCCAAGAAATCAGGGAGTGCAGGAGTCACAAAAAAGCTAGAACCAATGGCTGGACTGCCTATGGTGGGGGATTCCCAAAAAGTTTTTGGCAAATCCCCAGTTGGCTGTAAACTTATTCCTATGACCCAGTCTGCAAATGCTGCCAGAGGACAATGTCTTCTCCTTCTTTGCCTTCCAAATTTTGTATGAGTGCTTCTCATTCTTGGAGCTGAACCAGAAACTGACAGGCAAGGGAGGTGGGGAAATGTAATTCCCAGCTTTCCTTCTCTGCAGTCCAGGAAAAGCTTAGAAGGGAAGAATAGGACTAACTGTCAATGAATATGTGACACAAAGAGGTTTGCTTTTAAAATAAATCTGGCGGTGAAGGAAGACTAACAAAGGAAAATGGAAGATTCCAAGATCAAAGCATCAGAGCCATTATGAGCTGGTGAAGACTAAGAGTTCCATAGCAGGTCTGGGCCCGGTACCTCAGGTTGCAAGAGTCTGACAACAAGAATGGTGGAGCGACATGGGATGTCCGTCATCCCACCTGAAAGGAGAGACTATATCATTGACGGAAAGTTGGACCACAGTTAGGCCATCAAAGACTGAACTACGAAATGAGGATGAGGGATTGTGGGTAAGATGGGGTTGCAACACAGGAAGGATCCATGGTTTTGAGAGGAAGGACAAGCTCTAAAAGAAAAAAAAAATTAAAAAGAAGAGTGTGGAAACTGGGGAGACGTTAGAGAGACAGTCTTGTAATGTGAGCTCAAGGTCTCCAAAAGAACAGAAAGAAAAGGGTAAATGGGTAGAGAAAAGTGTGTTCACGGCATGAGTTTCCACCAGACCATTCTGTGCATGTTGTTTCTGAGACTAGATGGTCAATGTCATGTGTTCGCTGTTTAGTGAGTTGACCTATATGTGCAGTCCCTGTCACAACTCAGTTCTCTTGCACATTATGGGTAATTCATGTCATGCACCCAGGGAAAGACTTGCCTAGGCAGTAATGGTAGAGCCAAGACACACACACACACACACCCCTTCTAAAGACAAAAATTCATTCTCAGAAACAGTACAATTTGAACCCAGAAGAGTAAGAAATATTTTTTTAACTGCTCTTTTCTGGGACAGTACTTCATTTTGGCAGTCAGGTCAAAAGAATGTCAATACCTTTCCTTTACCAATGATTTCAGAGTGAACCTCTCAGGTCTGTCCAGAATAAGAAAGAAGCTGAAAACTAAGAAGTCGTTTGTACACTCTTTCAGCTACAAAAGATGGGGCCAGAATTTTGACATTAGTCTTCACACACGCTAAATTGAAATCATGGCTCTGGCTTCTCATATTCCTCACTTCCTGACCGATGGGCAGAGGAGGAGGGAGGGAAAGGGGATATTTTTAATCTGCTTATCTTTTTTGTTACATTAGATAAGAGCAATAATTCAAAGGCCTGTTACATTACTAGTGTAGCTTAAGCAAATATACGTGGCATACTTAATAGCTGATTTCTAGTATGCGTGCATCAAGCAATTACTAGTGTTCTACATGCGGCTGCACATAAATTACCTCACATAGTCCACTCATTTTTTTTCAACAGGCAGTGATTGAATGTACCATGTTTCAGGAATGTGCTAGGGGCTGAGGTTACAAAAACATGTCAGATGTAGAGTTTGCCCTCAAGGAATATTCTAATAAGGAATATAGGCATGTAACTAATGATTCCAGTGTCATAAGTGCTAAGATTAGAGCATGATGTGAAAGATACTGAATTACAGGGAAGAAGTATATAAATAAGATAAGAGATGTAAGAAAATTTTCCTGAAGAGATGAAATATTTCAGTTATATACAATAAGTGCAGAGAATAATGGGGAAGGAGTAATAAAAAAGTTCACAACATTATTCAATAATTAGAGGGATTAATGACTGTTGAGGAAACTAAGGACTGTTCTTACTTATCACTAAACCATGAAGTAACTACATTGTATTTTATGTGGATTTGGTTCAATCTTGGTTATTAAAAATAATCTATTTAGTTTTTTTGTGGCAAAAACATTAAATTGTTTCTAAATATACATTGTCTTTTTCCTTATTAATGGAACTCCAATTTTATTTATTTATGTATCTATTTTTAAAATTTTATTTATTTATTTTGGAGAGAGAGAGAGAGAGAGCACACGAGCAAGGGGAGGGATAGGAGAAGGGACAAAGCAGGAGAGAGAGGAAGAGGAAAGAATCCCAAGCAGACTCTGTGCCAAGCAGGGAGGCTGACATGGGGCTCAATCTCACGACCCTGAGATCATGACTTGAGCTGAACCCCAGGGTCGGACACTGAACTGACTGAGCCACCCAGACACCCTGGAACCCCAACTTCTAGAAGGCACACAACACCTAGCATAAATCTTGCAGCTAAGACTGGCCTGTGATTAGGTTGTGGCCCATAGGATACAAGCAGGAGAAATGTCCTTAAAAAAACAGCAAGGTATCCTTCTCCATTCTTTCCTCCTCCCATGTGGCAGAAATACAGACATAGTGGTCAGAGCTAGAGTAGTCTCCTTGGACAATGTAGTAAAAACTGCAAGCTGAAAATACTAGAGAAAAACACCGAGGGAGCCCAGTTTCCTAACACCCAGAAGATCACACTACCCCTGGATTAGTGATTTGGACTTTCTTTATCGGAGGCCTAAGTAAATGTGTATATTGGAGTTTTTATATTATTTGGAACCAAGAAATTAAAGTGAATACAGTTTTAGTTTTACACCCCCCATTTTAAAATATCTTTTGGTAAATAAAAAAATCAAGTAGAATAACAACTAGCATTTATTTATTTATTTATTTTTTGTGACTTCTTTCGTTTGTTTAACAGTTAACATTTATAGACCACATTTGGTGAGCTAAGATTTTACCAAGATGTACGTCTCTCATCTAATCCTGCCAACACCCTACAAAGTAGGCACTATTATTACCTGTGCCAGTTTACAGGGGAGAAGGCTCAAGGTCATAGAGTTAGTGAGGACACACTCAGCATTTGAACTAGGCAGCTTAAAGCAATGCTTGGCTTTTCCTGGTCAGGATGTTCTGCCTCCTTAACTAAATATAAATTTAAAAGAAGGAAATTCATTTTTTCTAAAAATCGTAAAGATCAAATCATGAAATTTTGAAAATTTTACTCAGTTTCCAAGATTTATTTTCTATATTTGCTACTAAGCACGTAATAGGTAATGTTTCAAAAACTAATGCACACAAAAATAAATTATACATATAATATACGTATTTTATATATATATATATGTCTAGTGATTACATATAGGAAATAAAAAGAGACAAAATCCAATGGCAGACATAAACAGAGGCATACATAAACTTGAAAAAATATAAATTTAAAAAGAACTTAAAGTTTTTCTTTTTAAACATCCAGATGTCCAATTTCATATAATTCTACCATTTCTGAATTTTTCTCAATTGATAAAAGACTTCTGTTATTATTAAGTGAGCAGTCAATAAAAGTAGGAAATTTTTCCTGAAAAATATAGGTAGTCATATAATTTCTAAGCAGGAATGGACTTTAGAGAAAACCTAATCCAATCTCTTTAATTTATTGATAAAGTATTGCTCAGAGAATTAAGAAAACTGTACATTATAGCAATTGCAGTTAGAATGAGAGTTAGATTTAGTTTTCCTAATGATCAATGTAACAATGGTTCCACTACATCTCATACATGTAGTAGACCATCTTCTACTTTCATTTGATGAAATGTAGACCGTCTTCTACTTTCATTTGATGAAAAGGTAGGCAAATGTTTCAGTGTGGCTAGGCAACATCCCTGAAGCAAAGAGGAGGATTATAGGGCATTGTACAGAATGAGGGTTATAAGTAGTAATTTATTGTACTCAATTTATCAACCAGTCCACGGTCCTTAATCTGAACACAGCTATGGCAGGTCTATGAGCCACTGGAAATTGCATTGCTAAATGTATACCATGTACATTTTTCTGATGAATGTGTCCATATTTTTTTTGTTAGACTCTCAAAGTTGTCAGTTGAGATCCAATGCTGTCTTCAAACACCTGACTATCCTCTGAACCAGTGCTCCTTTCCACCACCTAATGCAATATTCTATCCTTGTTAAGTTTTATTTTTTTTCTTTTGGAGGACAGATGTATATTTTAAGGAACCATGCCATAATTTTGAAACAGAGATAATCCTAGCTTATATTGGCAATTCCAAGAATGCAGGAGTAAAGAGAGTGTGCCTTGAATCTCTTTTAGCAAAACAAAGTGAATTCGCTTTTAGATATCACATCCTTTAGGAAAGTCCATTAAGAAGCTCATTTGATTTAATAGGTGTATCACATGAACCTATTCTTTAGGTATGGTGGTCAGGCTTTGGAGTTGTTCCCGAGACTGTCAAAAACACCAGTCACGCCACACATCTCACACTCTTAACTAAGAACAATTCTGCACAGTTAGGAGCCTTTATCTAAAAAGAGTTTCAGTATAAAGTAAACATGGTGAATGAATTCCCCTCCTTCCCTTCGAGAGGTCATGTTCGAGGTTCACTGGCGATGCAAGCTGGGAAGGCCTGGCCTGTGCCCACCTGCTAAGAATTAAACAGAGATCTGCAGTCTCTTGTGCAATCAATGCCTGGTCTTTAAGGAGAGGTCCTAAATTTGTCACCAGAAACTCTGACATGTTCACAAGCCATTTATTAATTTGAGTTAATTTGGGCATTATGGAATTGCTCTAACTTAAACATAACAATTCTCCCAATATGTGAGAAAATTCTCAAGCAAAGTCGATGCATGCATTACTTTGGGTAATCAAGTTTGCCAAGCAGGTTTTATTGTACTCTTCTCAGCATGGTGCTTAGTATTTAAAACCCCACCACATGTTGTAACAATAAAGTTATTGCTTATCAACCAGACCAAGTTGACAACCAACAAATGTTGCCACGAGTTATTTCAGGCTGGATTACAATCCTCTCCTTGGAAACCCATCAGCGTGTGTATAGTAAGTAATGTTCAATAATGTTCAAGGTTGCAAACTTGTACAGAAACACATTCAGAAATAAACAACAACCACCAACACAAAACAAAACAAAAATGGAAGAAAGCCTATGTGTGGAGAAATATCCTCCAACAACACTAAACTAATTGTTAAAATATATATTTTCCACAGGGGAAAAAGTAAACTCTTTTTTTTAAGGCATGAATAATTCTAGACAACACCATGTTTTTTATTAAAACCTAATCTTACAAGTAACACTGGACTATTCTTAGGGATGGATGGGCATTCATCACCCTCCTCTTTGATGGAAGGTGTTGATACATTTTTGGTGGTAGCTTAGCTACATCGTTCTTTAACTTCTTCAGAAGTTTTTAGATGAAGACCATTTGAACTTAGTGATTTATGGCCACTTAATTTCTCATATTTTTTCAATCAGGTCTTTGTTTTGATTTCTCTGACAGTTCTTCACCTTCCTTCTCTGTACAAAGTAACTCCGGGGTAGACACTTCTTTATCATCCTGGAGGAAAGGCCAGGCACAAAGCACCCATTCAATTCCTTTGCATTCTTTTCAGTCTCTTTGGATTGCTTCATTCCCGACAAAGTGGTCTAATAGATCAAATCAATCTCCAATGGATTTTGCATTTCTGATATGCTGATCTCAAGGGAGTTGTTATATTATGCATTTGGGGATCACTTTGGCTTTTTTTTTTTTTTTTTTGGTTTCAAACATTATCCTTAAAAGTCATTTTTTCAGGCTTTTATCACTTGCTTTCATTCTTCCCAAACCCTAACATCTTACTTTCATTTTAAGTTTACTTTCCTCAAGTGTTCAAATCCCCAGTAGTGTATCCTTAAGCAGGATCTATGCTGTTTCTCTGGATTTTAATTTCCTACACCTCTTCTCTTCTGGCTAATCTCCTCTCTCTCTTTTTTTTCTTAAACTTTTCTTTTAAAGATTTGAGTATCCACAGGTGTTCCTTTGATGTAATGTTCTCTATGAAAATGTCAAATTTGATTATATCATCGCTACAGCTAATTTTAAATTTCTCATCTTTTACTCTCAGACCAATGAGTCAGAAATGACAGAAGCTATACCAACACCAAGTATCCAAATTCTGTTTTTATAAAACAAAAACAACAAACTTTATTATCCAACAGTGAGACAAACTTCATGACTTAAATTTTTAACAACATACTAATCTCAATATTGGTTATGCCACCTCTTAAAATGTGTCACTCTTGTCAAAGTGGTGAGAATTACAAGTTTCCTGTTTATCAACCCTGACCCCTCCCAGGTTCTGTATAACAGGCCTCTGCTGTAATGCAAAGCTTATGCCCTATATTTCAATATGATAAATCAATCACAATGAAACATAGGTTTCTTATTAGCATATGCCAATCACTCTTTGGTAATCTACCAACACTTATGTAGAGTAACCATAGTTTATCCTTCTTTATATAAATAAAAAAATCTGTCTCTCTCACTTTTCTAACCATTTCAAGATAACACCTACTGGCAGACAAACCAAACTGAGCCGTGGTGAACCTATTCTTACTCCTTCCAGATTGGATACATCTAACCAAATAGTTTTGTATTACCACAGATTCTCTTTTGCAAGAAACCATGGAAGATCTGCTCAATTCCTAGTATAACTGAAAAACATACAAAACTTCCAGCAAAATATGAAAGTGACTTTATAAAAAAATGTATAAATCCAATACAAACTTTGCTGTTAGTAGGGAAATTTTTTCTAGACTTAGATCGTAGGACACCTTGTAATCATCTATTTCTCTTACACAAATCATTCAAATCACCAGGTCACTTGCAGACCTCATTATCAGTATTCTCAAGTGCCCGGAGTGTACAGAAAGCACACCTGGGTCTGTATGCATCGGGTAATGTTAGCATCTAAGTTCAGATTCGGAGTATCCTACCTTTGCAGGGAACTCAGGCCTTTTGTCAAATAAACAAGGTTGAGATAAATGTCATGGGTAGAATTGACCCCTCCAAATTCAGAAATTGTAATGCCTAGTAGTTCAAAATGTAGCTTTATTAGGAAATAGGATTGTGCAGATGTAATTAGTTAAGATGAGGTCATACTAATGTATGGCGGGACCCTAATCCAACACAACTGGTCTCTTTATAAAAAGGAGAAATTTGGACACAGAGTCACATATACAGGGAGAGCACCATGCAAAGACTGGAGTTATGCCATCACAAGCCAAGAAACTACCAAAATCTAGCAAAGAGGCCTGGAACAGATCTTTCCCTAGTACCTTCAGAGGGAACATGGCCCTGTGGAACACCCTCATCTCAGATGGCTAGCCTCCAGACTGTGAGACAATGAAAATAAATTTCCAGAGTTGAAGCACTCAGTTTGTAAGGCCATATTATGACTTTCCCAACAAATTACTGCAACAAAATTCAGTATCAATCAATAATTAACTCATTCATATCAAATAATCAGGTGGACAGAGAAAAGAGAAGTTTATAGGAAGATTTTGAAGGATTATTATTTTTAGTGCAGTATAAAGATTTCCCTAAATCTTGGGTAAATATCAGCTTGCTCCTCAGTATTCCCATAGCATTTGTTAATATCTATGTGAACAGTGCTTTATCATGCTATTATGACCATTTGTCTGCAGATATGTTTCTCTCTTGAACCTGAAATCTCAGAGGGCTAGGGCCATGTATAGCTTCTTCATTTCAGAATGCAATAATGATACATGACACATAGTACATGTTCACAAAATGTCTTCAAAAAAGGATGAAACCTGATTTGCTACAATATTGTAGAATGTTAACCAGATCATTCTGTTAAATAAAAGTTTTTATTCAAAGTAGTTATTAGTCCTTAACCAAGACACATGAAACAGTTCAACGTACTGGACTCCAACCATATCTTTTCTCAATGCCATAACTAAAACCAAGAGATGTGTTGTCTGTTAAAAAGGGTCCTTAGAGATCAAATATACTGACGATAAAGTGGACTGAGCAGTTAAAGTGAAAAGACAGAAAACAGTCCCTGGTCTCTGACCTTGACTGCTATTTGCAGATTTGTTGTCTGTTTTTCAGAACCTAGCATTAAGAGAAGGTATAAAAATATTGCCATGTGTTCACCTCTATTCTAGGTCCAGGTTGTCCTGCCTGGCCAAGAATGGAAGTGTACAAGTCGAAACACACATCTTAATGTGAACCAGACTTGGTAGGGGATTCACCACTATATCCTGCCAGGTACCCAAGCCTTCCAGATACTCTGCTGTCTTTTGATGATCTGCCTATAAATTCTTTCAGTCTCTGAGCCTCAGCCCAAGTTTCTTCTGCCCCTCCTCCTCCCTCTGACCGCCCCTGTATCTCATCTGCCTTGTGCAATCTGACATAAGCTACTAGGGTTCAGTCTCACTTTCATTTTGCTGCATCTGTTTCACAATATAACCCTGATTTCTGTGTTTCCAAGCATCTTGTCTCCTGTCCCTGACAGATAATTCAGTTTTATTTTTCTGTCTCCAGATCTTAACCTACCTCCAGTTAATCAAGACACAGCAGTTCACTAGCAGTGTGGAAGCACAGATACTTGCTCTCTGTGCCCAGGCCCCACATTTCATCCAAGAAGATGCGTTCCCCCAGTAGCTGTGCTATTGACATGAATTACTATTGGCAGGTTCCTGTATATCAACCAAATGGATGGAAATAAAGCATTTATAAACAAAATATTTCTCAATCTCATTAGTATATAACATACACTGAGTATATTCATATAGTAGACCTGAATATGCATTCCTTATATAGAAACTATTTCTTGTAGATGCTTAGTGTTTTTTCACAGTTTTCCATAGGATTTGAGATAATTGAGAAAAAAATCTGCATACTTTGCTTTCACTGTCATTATTTTCCATCATCTCAAAAATATTTGATATAGCTACAATGGAGATAGAAAATTAAAGAACTCTAGATTAAATGCAATTTAGAGTTATATTTTGTTGGGTTAATAAAATGTTTTTGAAGTCTATTTGTTGTTAAGGTGCAAAGCCAGTATATTTTCTAGCTTACCTTCCTCCACCTAAAACAAAACCAAAACTCAAAACCATGAATTTCCAAATGATCTTAAAAGAAAACCAATAATCTGGCAACATTATGTTTACATTCCCACATGGCTGGAATTGAGCTGTGATGTGGTTTCTTTAGTTTGCCACAGTCCTCACCAGTCCCTATTACCTACCAAGCTCATTTCACTCATCTGAGATAGCTGCTGGCTCTTGTATGCATTTAAATATGCAATAAGCATGATATCTTGATGTGTCATGCAAATGGTTTTAAGCTTTAAATCCTACATCCTACTGAAAAAAAATTTCTTCAGTAGTAGAATCCTGCTTGTCAAGTATAACTTCCACATGAACTGACCTGCTCAGTAGTTACATATGTCGCAGGTTGTAGGCTTTCCTAAAGTGTAGAACTTTGACCCTATGGATATAGGCTTTTTGTTCAATAAGGAAAACCATCAATTACATTATGTTGTTTGGTACCAAAAATGCTTTGATCTTTTTAAGGGTATTTATTACAAAGCAAAGCAGGGTGAGAGTCCTCTGACAGACATGCGGTTTTATATGAAAACCTCAAGCGTCTGTGATCTGTGACTTACTGGCATAAAACCATTGGTATAAAATGTTTCAGATTCAATCCACCCTACCTTTCTGAATTTAATTTCTAGAGTTTCCATTTATTAGCTATTATGTGTGGATGAATCAATCTCTGTGGATCTCAATTTCTTAAATTCTTACATTATCTTAAAGTTCCATAACATCTCTAAAGATCCACTAAGGTCTTTAAAAACTTGAGTCTCCGTAATTAACACATTTGAAATTCCTGACCACAACTCAAATATTGACAATAGAATTGTTTTGTGAAAGAATTGAAAACTGTTAAATCCACTGTTGTTTCACAGGTGGAATATTAAATTATTTTTAAAAAATACACGTTCACCAAAATATGTTCAATTTCACTTGGAATTTCATCTTAGAATCCTTATTCCAATTATCTAAAATTTTAGACTTATTAAAATGCAATCTGTCTGATACCTCACTTATATGTGAATCTAAAAAAAAGAAAAAGAAAAAGAAGAAGTCGAACACAGAAACAGAGTAGAAAAGTGGTTGGCAATGGCTGGGGGGAAAATAAGGAGAGGCTGGTAAAAGGGTACAAACTTTCAGTTATAAGATGAATAAGGTCTGAGGGTCTAATGTAGAACACAAAGACTAAAATTGGTAACACTGTATTATAGTATTGAAATTCACAAAGAAAGAAGAACATAAATGTTCTCATCAAAAAAGGAAGAAAAAAGGTAGGGAGTAAATATGTAAGTTGATGGATGTGTTAATGAACACAATGAGGGGCATTCTTTCACAGTGTATATGTGTATCAATTATCACTCTGTACTCTCTAAATATCTTACAATTTTGTTGGTCAGTTACACCTCAATAAAGCTGAAAAATGAAGTCCTCTTTTCCCCCAATCTTAGGTAATGGAAGCCTAAAAGGAAAACTTATCTCCACCGAGACGGGCAATCTGTACTTTCTCTTGAGAACTTCATTTGGCTGATTGTGCCACATCTCTTAATATAATAAAGTAGAATTTTGGAGTTTGTTTACCTCCTCTCCTTCCTGGACCCTGAGACACCCAACCAGTCAGGCGATTTGTAAATTACTCATGCCTGGTCCTGCCCAATATTCTGCAGTTTTGTAACCAGCCATTTGTCCAAGCCTTGTCCCTTTAAAACCTTATCAAATGTCTTCAGAGTGGTATTTATGCAACATGTGTTTAATTATTTCTTTCTCATTCATGAAAGCATTGTTCTCTTCCTCATCAGCAGTGTGAAAGCAGGATAGCATCATGGTTAAAAGCACAGGACGACTTGGTGAAGGTGGCAAGCCAAAGTTTCTATTGCTACTTTAACTGTTACTAGCTATGTAGTTTTAGACAGTAACTGAGTATGCCTGAAAGGTAGGATCAATTTGAAATACCATTTTTGGGAAAAGACAAAATACTTTTTAGATGTCACCATAGAAGGCAGAATTAGGACCCACTGATGTATATGATTGGGATATACATTTTCAATGCAATACATATAAGAATATTCACTCAAGCAATGTCAGAATGGAACTTGATGTTTTATGAAAAATAATTTCTCCATTCCTAAATGTATTGAAGTAGAAGGAAAAAAAAAATGACCACAAATTAAAGAAGGAAATTCAAATGTCAAATGGGAAAAAAGGAAAGTTGCATGAGGAAATAGTGAAGGATGTTTCTAGTTCGAGATTTTCAGCTTCTGTGGTTTGAGTTCAATTGAACTGACTTAAAGTAAATCCTAGTTCAAGTGTATTTTATATTGAATTTCAGGACTATTTTAATTTACAGAAACAGAGTTCGGTTTACTGAATGTGAAACATTTTCATCACACAGATGAACATTATAAAATAGTTCTCTTGAACTTAAAATTATTATATTTAAAAGATATAGGAGTATATTTAACTCTACATGGAATATTTTGAGAAAATTTAAATACATTTTATGAAAATCTATTCATTCTCAGGCATATACAAACACACATACACACACACACACATGCACTCAATTTTGTGTTAATTCTGCTCAAATATCTTTTGATCTGTTGTCCCTCATTGTCCCCTAATATGGACAAATCCAAAGGATCTTTGAAATGTATAGATTATTTATCAAAATAATTGAACTATTAATCTTAGAGTTTTTATTGTTCAGATATCATTTGTAAAAATAAGTTTTATTTTGAAACATTTTTTTTTTCTGAATCTATTTCAACCAATTGCTTTTTCGCCCTTGACAGATTTTTTACAAGTAATTCCTTTGTTTCTTTTAAGCCTGGATGTAAAGAGAGAAATTACTGCAAACTCTGATGGTCTTTTTAATGATGTGAATACCTGTCCATGGGATTAAGTTGAGACCACCAACCCATTTCCTATAAGCCATCACTTAACATCATATGTTAGCAATTTTCGGTCTCTTTTTATCTGGTTTGGATTCAAAATGGTAACATAAAGGTGAAAGGTCTGATTTTTAAAAACCAACTCCCCTGAGCCAACAAACCTTTTTAATTTTCTGAATTTAAGTTAATTATATCATTTGAGTTTAATGGGATTATCAACATGTTCGTCAACCTTCATTTCAAAATAACATTTCCCTGTTCAGATTAGAATCAACCTTTTAATGTTTACCTAGGTTATAAAAAGGACTAAAGAGGATGCAGTGTAATGCTAATATTCTTTACTATTCAATTTGGGAATGAAGGTACTTTTAGGATTTAATGAAGATTATACTTTTTTTTTTCAAGGTAACCATTTTGTTATCTTTTCCTGGAGTTGCTATATGAAATTTACTCACTGGTTAAATATTTATTTCATTGCAGCATTACTTTTTGATCTGAGTTTTATTATATTTTTATTTCAGTAACATTTACAAAATGAAGGAATTTTTGGCATGAAATAGTTGAGTATATTGAATATTGTATCATCTAACCCATATAAATATACAATCAGTCTAAAATGAACAGTTCTTTATCTAAACCTTCATGAATGAGTAACGTTTAAACTTAGATTCTAAAAAATGAGGGTCAGTTTGAGACTATATCACTGGTTTCATAATTCACATATTATTAGTGTTTTTGTGAAGGCTTAATGACTCCAGTTTAACATTAAGACTTTAGTCATTTGTGTCACATTTTTTTCTTGTAGTTTGTCTTCTTTTGTCATTTTAAAATTTATTTATTGAAGGACAGAGAAAAATGTAGATGAAATATTAATGAGATATGAAGTAAAGGTAGTAAAGATGAATGATAAAAGTACTTTTTAAAAGATAATACTAGATGTAGTAATTCTTTAAGAAGATATTCATTTCAAAAGAAAGTAACAAATAAGCCATTTGAGTTTTGATAATCTAACGAAGAGAAGAGAAATACATGAAAATATCTGAAAAATATTTTATTGGCAATTAGATATAAAATACATTGATGAAGATACTATTAAATTCATGAAACACCTCCAAACAATCATGACCATCCCATCATTGAATAAAAATCCTGTGAACTGAAATAAACATCCCTATTTTAATGACAAAAAATTATAATTGACTATGATGAATTCTATTGATGATGAATGTGATCCTTATAGACTTGAAGCTTTTAAGTATTTATATTTTGTTGTATTTTTTTTCTCTTCAAGATATCCCTTAGCACTCACTGTTGTATTTATAATTTTGTCCTTGTTTTTTTTTTTTTTTCCCCTCTTAAAGAAGAATCCCAAGGTTGTTTAGGCTTTAGGCTCCACAAAACTTGGATCCCCTCCTTTGTTCAAAGTAATACTATTGAAGGAAATATTTAAAATCTCCCAAGATTTGCCAGGCATTTTACAGTAAAGATATCTTCCACTGTGTCCCTAGAACAAACCTCTCTTGAGATCCAGGTTTCTTCTCTAATATTTACTACACATTTTTTAATAGAATTATCCAATTAAATCAATAGGCACTAAGTTAAAGATATGTATTTGGGAAAGGTATTTCAGAGTACCCTGAGATATTAGATATCTCTTTCTAAGATAGTGCTCTTTCTAAAAAGTGATTTCAGTATTTTAAATAAAAACAATTTAAAAAATTTAATTTCAGTTGTTGAGTATTATCAATATTTGATTTAACAAATTAACATTAAGACAAAAAATTTCCTCCCCTATCAAAACCAAATATTACTTTGAATTTACTTACAAGATAGGGAGCCACTAATCTCCTTTAAAGAGTTCAAGTCAGCTGGCATCCTTTGTCCTACTTGATCATATTTTTACAAATTGGCATATGCACCTCTATTTTTAGACAAGCTTCCAAATTGCAGAGAAATAGGAATATGGGAATATGTAGATATTAATTATGCCATTTTCTGTAGAATAATTATTTTAAACTATGGAATATTTTAAATGTTATGAACTGCATAAAAATGCATATTCCATAAGTAGGTATAACAGCCTATAACTCATTTTGGCTTCCAACTCGTATAAATTTAAAAACTTCCTTACCCATCCAATTGTTGACCATATTAAATGAGTGATTTAATTTTCTTTTATGCATGTTTTGATTTGCTTTTATTTTTTTCCTAAACAACACTTATATTTTGATTTGCTCTATTTTTTTCTAAATAACAGCTAATAATCTCTAATGCAAATCTGAGAAGTAATTATAACACCAAATACTTGCATTGCACCTAATATGTCATTCCCTACTCTCACCTCTTAACATATTTAAGTCCTTCAACAACACTATTATTTAAGTACCAATATTATAATCGTTTTATAGTTAAAAAGAATGAGACAACATAGCTTGCTGAAGGTCATGTAATCAGTAGGCAGTAGAACGAAGAAAGGATTTTTACACAGGCGATTTTTTCAGAATCCATGCCCTTACCCAACTTCACATACTCAAAAATACTTAATTTTCAAGAGAGCTTCATTCCAAATCCAGAGAGAGGGAGAGAGAGAGTGTTAAACCAAGTCAAATTAGAATCAAATTCCAATTTGTAAAATATCCATTCCAAATACCACAGCACCTTCATGTTCTCCTCTCAAAAGGCTAAAATAGGCATATGTATTTTTCTACTAGTTAGGAAATAGATGAACCCAAAGACAAAAAAATCATAGTTCAAGAAAGATTTAATAGTTGGCAGATTTTAAGATTTGCCTTTAAATCCTGACATGAATCAAAGTACACAAGTGTGACAGTTACCAAGAACTTGAGCAGAAAATGTTTCCTGAGTTTACTTGTTTTTCCAACACCTATACCTCAAGCTCCCCTGAGATTTAGAAACTGGAAGCATGACAACAGTCATAAAGAGTGACTGATGAATGCAATGTCCACGCAGTGTGAACTGCGGTACATTGGTGACTGCGTTTTTACAGTTCATCACCTTTAATGTGGTTAACCAATAATTTGAAAGTACCCTGCTCATTTCTAGTCACTATGCAGGGTTCGCTTTTGTTTAGGAATGAATGGACTGTGGGTGTCATTCCACAGCCATTATACAAATCCTTTGCTGTATTTTTACTTGTCATTCTTAGACAGTGTAATTTAAGATGTGAAACTAATGGTTCATCTTTTTCCTTTTTGCCCCATAAGACTAAATTTAGGAGATGAAACCAAGAGAAAACAGTTTTCCCAAATACAAATGTTCTCTTATAACTAACCAAGAAATAGTTTTTTCACATCCTCTGCAATTTAGCTAAGAAATAAAGTAAGAAAAGAGATATTTTAATAAAGATACATAAAAATTAAATGCATCAAAAATAAGACGAATAAGTAAAGGAAGAATACTTAGTTAATGTACTGGGAGAGAAGGATATCACCAAAGATGCTGAGCTAAAAACAAGGAAAACAAAATGGTAAGGCAAAAGGCAAAATGATTATGTTTATATATTATGCTTATATTAAATGGAGAAATGATTACCTCAATAATATGGTTGAAATTGGGAAGGAGAAATAAATTTGCTGATTAATAATGCAAACAAAAAAATGTAATACCTTAATGAACAATACAGAGGGAGAAATGAAACAAATATAATTTTATGCAATTCTTACAATAAGGTAAGAAGACATAGAGATTTGCAGAAGATTTTCAGCACAGAGAACATTGACAGCTATGTTTTTCTAATTATTTATTTATTTGAGAGAGACAGCATGAGCAGAAGGAGCAGAGTGGGAGGGAGAGGGACAAGCAGACTGCGCTGAGCAGGGAGCCCATCGTGATGCTGATCCCAGGACCCTGAGATCATGACCTGAGCTGAAACCAAGAGTCGGATGCTTAACAGACTGAGCCACCCAGGCGCCCGACAGCTATTTTGCAATTATGGTTTAGGAGGGCCTTTCTGGAGGTGTGATATTTGAGAAAAGAGTGAAATGAGGAAAAGGAGATGACCTTGGAAAGGAAATTTCCATCAAAGGGAATGTCTCAACTTGTACTCGGGTTCTAAAATCTGAAATTATGTAAGGCTCAAAAGGAATTTCATTTAGGTTTATTACAGATCTCATAATCCAAAGGATTAAACATGACTTTGAGTATGTTACAAAGTCACAGAATCTGAGGAATACCATCACATAGCCATCAGTTGAAAAATAAGTGTATAAAAGGCTGAGGATCATGAAGCAAATTATTAACCCTAAATATAATGCTGAAAATACACAAAAAAATTTAACAACTTAGATAAATTCCCTATTTTCATTGGTCAGTTGCCAGGCAATGGTACTTTTAAATAGAAATTGAAATAAAACCTGGTAAATGCTATTTGCCATATTTTCAAAGGACTTAAGATCCCTTACCTCCTCAACACGGAATAATAATAATAAGGGAAATTGCTCTTCATCGAGAGGAATAGACAGACACATAAAGTGATATGTGCTAAATGTGAGGTTGCTGTAGTTTTTAGACAAAATATGAGGATAGTAGGATCCAGGCTGAAGAACAGAGAAATGACTGGAGAACACTGAAATGGAAAATTCTTTGATTAGCTCTCAGGACTTGGGGAAAGGGACAAATCAATAACCACTCCCAGAATTTGAATAAGGTGGCTGTTAATTTAGATGGCCCCTACAGGACTAGAAAAGCATTGAGAAGAGAAGGTGGGAAATGAGTTGGGTATGTCACCCAACACCTGTTCCATTAATGTTAGATTTAATTATCCAGAATAAGTAGATCAGCAAGGGACCCAGGGGAGAAGGAGTTAATGTACATACCCAGCCTCTTCTGTCTTGCTATTTAGCTATATCATTTTGTACACTAACAGATTTTAATTAGCAATAATTGTGCCTTGGATAAACCTCATTGGCTACGATACTGCCACCGTGCAAAGCTTGTACACTAACAGATTTTAAAGCTGCTACTTCCTCATATTTCCTCTCTCTTGATATTTACCCAGTAATTTTAATAATGATTTCACATGAGACTAAGAAATAACAGAAATAAATTATACTCTTTTTTTTTTTTTGGTAAGAAAGAATATCCAGCAACAGTTGAATACAGAAACTTGAAAATCAGGGAGAAGATACAAATTTGGAAGTCAGCATATTGGTCAGGGGTGAAATCATATAGGTGGATGAAATAACACACAGTTTAAAGAGTAATAAAAGCAATTGAGAGAAAGGGATGCAGAAAGAAGACTAAGAAGTAACAGTGACAGAATAAAGAAAATCACATGAATTTAACAATCCAATCACTTAATATAATCCTGCCCTTCTTAGTACATCTGCAATGTGAGAATTACATTTAGACTGTGTATTATTAGTTGATTTTTTGAAAAAATTTGCTATGTTGTCATTTCACATAAAACTCAAATGTTCTAAATGCTTATATTTTCTATTTCTAGTGATATTGAGTACTTTGAAAATGACTTTAATACATTTTAATTACAAATTATTAAAAACAATTACATAAATATTTACATAGAAACCTTATCTTGTGCTTGTAAGGACACTTTGGTTACAAGTGACAAAAAAATCAGTAAGTACTAGAATATACTGGCTCAGAAACATAAAAATTCAGGGATCATTTAGCCATGGCTAGATCCAGGAATACAAATAATGTAATCAAATATTGTAAAATATGCCTCTTTTTTGTACCCTCTCTATGCTCAATTTTACTCTATGATGGTTTCATGCTCAAGCAGTTTGTCTCCTTGCCATCATCAGATATAGTTTGGATTATACTTACACTTAGCAATGCCAGAGGAAAGTGCATAGCATCCCTTTCCCAAGATTTCTATCAATATTTAAAAAGGAAGTTGGATCTTTTCCTTTCCTTTTTTTTTAAATTTTTTAAAGATTTTATTTATTTATTTGAGAGAGAGAATGAGATAGAGAGAGAGCATGAGAGGGGGGAGGGTCAGAAGGAGAAGCAGACTCCCTGTTGAGCAGGGAGCCTGATGCGGGACTCAATCCCAGGACTCCAGGATCATGACCTGAGCCGAAGGCAGTCGCTTAACCAACTGAGCCATCCAGGCGCCCAGGAAGTTGGACTTTTTCTTTCATATGTACAATGAAATTGAGGAAGTGAAGCCAGGTGATTATAGATTCCACCCAGGGAAAGAAGGAACTGCCCTTCTCAAAGGAAAAGCAGCAAAGAAAAGGATGCCAGCAAGATAAAAATAACAGATACTCACTACACTACTCAAGTGTAGATTAGCGAAAAGGCTCAAACTTTAATATTTGAAAGACTTTGTGACCCATCAAAGTATGTTTTTTATTCGTATAACAATGTAGAGTGTCCTTTCCTTCCTTCTATTGCTTACAGTAGTTCATAGTCTAAATCAGAATAATTAACTACTACTGTATGCTTCATCACCAGAACTCAGGAGTTCTAATGAAGAATTGGAATTGCTCTGTTTTGAATTTGTTAACTATTTGTTTAACCTGTGCTGTCAGAAGTACTATAAATCCATCTTGGATAATTGTGTGTGCCTTTTTCTTTTGCTAGATACCCAGGAACGTCACCAGGGACTATCTTTTCTCCACAAATGGCTAATTTTTCTTAAATTATATATTTAGATTGAAAGATGTGGAAATAGCATAAAGTATCAGGAAATCCACCCAGGAAGGAAAGCCAAAACAACACACCTGAAGAAGTAGAGAACATAACCATTATGCTCGTGGAATATCAATTTAAAACATAAATAATCACAATCTCGATTGACTATTTCTAGAGCATTTTTTACAGAAGCATATAAAAGCAATGCTACACCTCATTTCTTTTGTTCTGAAAGCTAACTATGGTTTAAGAAAAGATTTACATATTTCACCCAAAAACAATTTTATTGCTGCATTCATTCATCGTTCAACAGATATTTGACAAGCATCTATACTGTAAACCACTGTTCTTGCTTTTGCAGATAGACACAGTGTGTATCTCATTCTACATATTAAATAGTTTTAAAAATTGTTGTTGGCATATAGGATATGAAGAAAAGAGAAATTAATTATGACTTCAAGTCCTTTGATCTAACACAACAAGAGAAGGTGATGCCATTCCCTGAGATGGGGAGAAAAAGCAGACTGGGGTGATATGTGGGGAAAAAGTTCTACTTTTTTTTTTTTTTTAATTCAAGTATAACTAACATACAGTGTTATGTTAGGTTCAGGTGCACAATATAATAATTTAATAATTCAATATGTTATTTAGTGGTCATCATAATCAAGAAAGTAGTTAGGCCTGGAGATATACATTTGGAAGTCAAAAATAGATAGATGGTATCTAAAGTCATGAGACTGGATAAAGTTTTGTAGGGAGTGTGTGAAATTACAGAAGGAAGGGCCAAGGGTAAGCTCTGAGGCACCTGATAATTTAGAAATACAGGAGAGAAGGAGAAGTCAGCTACAAAGATCATGAAAAAGTAGCTAATGAAGTAGGAATACAACTTAGGGGCCAACTGGAGAAAGAATTTCAAGGTGATGCAAGGAAATTAATAGCTACTGAGAAGTTAAGTAAGATGAGGACTGATGACTTGGAAATTTGGTGATTATTAATGCAGTTATTAAGATAAAAAAGAATGAAAGCTGAGGAAATAGACAAAGAGAATTGATAATTTCTTCCAAGAGTGTTGCTATAGAGAAGTATAATGATAGGGTGGTAACTGAAGAATGTGGGTTCCAGGAAAGCTTTTTTGAATACGGCTATATGCTGATGGAAATAATCTAGGAAAGAGTGAAAATTTGATTATGTAGTAGAAACAAAATGGATATTTTGGAAACAAAGCTCTGAGGAGTTTAATGACAAGATCTAGCAAAGCTGTGGAGGGATTAATCTTCAATATCAGCAGTGATGTTTCGTACATAGGAACAGGAAAAAAAAAGACCTAATATATAAGTACAGATGCAAGTGATTTTGAAGATTTCCTTCTTTTTTATCAGAGTGGTATTATAAGGAAGGTCATTACTGAGACTGCAGGCTGGACAAAGTTGTTGACAATTTGAAGAGAGAAGAGAAGGTGTCAAGTAGTTCAGGAAACTGGAAGGTTCATGCTAGGGCCTAGGAAAGGCTACACTCTCTAAAAAAGTGCTGCAAAGATGAGTGTTGATTCATGATATGTTCGAACAACACTCATAAGGCATAACCCCGATCCTATCTAATAAACAACCAAGGTATGTTTGCAGTGAATTCTATACCCCAGACCAAGGTGCAGGTTCTTGATTCAATAATGACTTTGGAATAGAGACGCCTGGGTGGCTTAGTCGGTTAAGTGTCCGACTCTTGATTTCTGCTCAGGTCAGGATCTCGGTGTGGTGACATTGAGCCTGTGTAAAGCTCTGGGCACAGCAGGGAGTCCGCTTGAGATTTCTCTCTCCTTCTCCCTCTGCATGCACCCCCTTAAAAAAATAATGACTTTGGAATAGAAAGTTTTGTAAGTTACAGCAAATACTTGGATGGTGAGAATACAGATAGTAAGACATTCCTGTACTTTCACTAGAGCAGTGTTTGTAATAATGCACTATTGGGAAGAGAATAAATGTTATGAATAAGTACATAGATGTTCTTAATGTAGCAATGTGATACACTGAAAGAACTAGTGCTATACAGATGGGAAGACATTTGCTTTTACTAATAAATTTTTTAAAAATGTAAATGATAACACTAAGGTAGCATTTCATACCTTGAAATTTGTTTAAAAATGCCACAATATCAAGTTTTGCAAGGGTTTAGGAAAAACTCTCATTCACTGGTAGGAGAAATGTAAATAGGCACAGTCATTTTGGAGACCACTTTGGCAATATCAAGTAAACTTAAAAGGGTCTAAATCCTACAATACAGAAATCTCACTTCTAGGAATGTATCTTAGAAAAACTCTTGTCAGCTTACCTAGATGTACACAGCTTAGTATAAAAAAAAAATTCAAATGCATATTAGTAGTAAAACAGATAAACTATAGTATTGTTATAAGAGTGTTCTGGAGAGATTAAAATGAATGAACAAACTATATGAACTGATATAGAGTGTAACAGGAAGGAATATAAAAATTTGAGTGCAGAGAGAAGACTTGTTTTGCCGATTTGACAGTGGAAGATAGTGATGCTTCCATCCTTTTATTTTATTTTCTCAATAAATTAAAAGGTGAGATCCGAAATTGAGATATGGTGAAGGAAGGAACAGCAATTTGGAGGTTTGAGGAAAGAGAAAGGTATAAATTAGTCTTCAGAAAAGGAAATAAAGAAAATTCACTAGATAGATCTAATATTAACAAGCAGAGTTATAATTACTACATGCTTTCCATTGCAGCACCAATAATCATTTCAGTATTAGTGCTGAAAGTTTTTTATAAGCACAGATTTATACTGGTAGAAACTTCTCAGAGTCACTAGGGTTGATTTGCCAAAATAAAATGTGGGCATTAAAAATATATCAAAAACATTAAACTCCTAAATCACTGTAGCCATATTTGCTCAATAACTACATGTGGCTAGTAGCTACCTTTTTGATCAGCGCAGATACAAAATTTCTATCCTCACAGAACATTCTATTGAACAGACTTGGTCTAGAGCAGGGATCGGCAAACTTTTTCTGTAATGGACCAGAGATAAATATTTTAGTCTTTGCTGTCCAGTCTCTGCTGCAACTACACAGCTCTGCTGTTACAGTGGGAAAGCAGCCATAGACATTTCATAAATGAATGGGGATGACTATGTTCCAATAAAACTTTATTTATAAAAACAGGCAGCAGGTTAGATTTGGCATGAGGGCTGTAGTTTGCTTGCTTCTTCTGGTCTAGATCACTTTTATATAAATAAGATTCATTTACCCAAAGGTACTTGTTACTGAGAAGTATCTGGCATATGTAGCAAATGAAGGAAAAGAGATATTTCAAGAGAAAAACTAATAAGATACTGATGTAACAGAATAAGTTGTATTGACATGAAGGAAACTGTTTTGCACATAACTAGAACACTTTAAATCAACATACAGATGCAATAGTTGATTCTTTCTGTTTACTTCTTTTAAATTTTCCCTCTAAAGTATCCAACTTTATTTTTAAACATATTCTGTAATGATCAGATATTTTTTTTAGTTTCCTGTAAGAAAGTAACATAGTACATGTTAAAATCTCCATCTCTCTATTTCAATTTTGGCTTATCATTGTCAAATTTAAACAAGAATGGCATCTGCTTAACTCTGAAAGACAGGAGTTTACAAATAAAATGTTACTGGAAGTGGAGGGCTTTTTAGTCACTACTCCGATGGAATTGTCATTCTGCCAGAATGCCTCACTGGTGTCTTTTAAAACCCCACTACACAGAATATTGGGCCCCTCCAAAGCTCTATAATTTTCAGGGCTTTGCAGTAGTTTTGTGGTGTATATTTACAGGGTGAGACTTTCTCCCTGGGTTTAAGCTGTTTTCTCTCATCTCTCTGCCTCTCTAAAAATGGAAGCAAACCCTATTTTAAGTGTCAATTTAAAAAAAATGTAGAAAGTTTAATTTACTTGATTATTGAAGACAGTGAAATCAATGATAATATAATTCTGTAGTTCCATATTTTTTTAGTTTTATATATTCTTTCTCTGCTGCTCATTCTACTAGTTCTCATATGGAACTATATACTATACATACAGATAGAGTACTTTTTGTTAACTATTTTGTTTAATTTGTAAACAATAAGAAAAATTTCAATGCCAAATTTATTTCCTTTACTAAAATTTGTGAGTTAACTTCTAATCTGTGGACTTCCATAATCTTTCATAATTAAAGTAATATTGTTAATTAGGTGGCAATTTCAGATAGATAATGATTTTTAGGCTATATATAATAGTTTAATGGTTAGAGTGGAAAGATTATAGAAAAAGAAAAATGCGATCTGAAACATTCCATTTCTGAAACATAATTTCCCTTTCTATGTTCTAATTGTTATATTAATGCAGATACCTTTGATACTTTGTGCAGTAAATGTGCAAAAATATGTAATCTATTCTAACTAAAGGAATCTAAACATGTAATTTTTTTTAAAGATTTTATTTATTTATTTGTCAGAGAGAGAGAGAGAGAGAGACAGATTATAAGCACGGGGAGCGGCAGGCAGAGGGAGAGGCAGGCTCCCCGCTGAGCAAGGAGCCTGATGCTGGACTTGATCCCAGGATCCTGGGATCATGACCTGAGCTGAAGGCAGACGCTTAACCGACTGAGCCACCCAGGCATCCCTAAACATGTAATTTATGTGAAAAGAATAATGACTGGTAAATAAAAGAAGGAATTTTCTCATGTTCACAGAGGTTACCTTTTATTATTTGTATTATTTTGATAAAAGAGTCAAAATTAATAGCATAGTATATCAGACTTGAGGTATACGCAACTGTTTTACAAGATTTAAGGACTTTTTGATAGCAGTACATAACACTGATGAAAGCAGAACTCTTTGGTACTCATGTTTCTAAACAAGAGGAGGCTGCCACACAGGGGGTTGGACCTGGAGTCATTGTAGCAGCACACGGAAGTTGTAGAAGGCAGCTTATGTATGGTAAGTGGCATGGGGTTAGGTATGTTTTGTGAGCTCTCTGTGGATTATCTAATTTGAATAATTTCACAAGTTCTGGGGAATAGGATCTGTACGTAGCTACCTGGTACCCAAGTCCTGGGCATTTAGGGTGGGTGCACGGTGGACCGAAACTATGAGAGCCCAATAACTGAAGAGTTAGTGATGTGGACATAATCAGTTGCTCAAGAGGAAGAACTGACCCTGTCCCTAGCCAAGTTCTCAAAAACAAAACAAAATAAAACAATATTTCAACTGACTCTTTGATGTCTTGACATCAGTTCTGAGCGTAATTATTGGGTTGTTCACGGGGCCCAACTAGTAAAAGAGATTCCAGAATGTAAGGCATAAGTTGCCCTTATCTTTCTAGAAAATATTTTATTATGAGAGTAAAAAGGAAGACAATAAGTAGAAGCATAAGGAATCCTTGTAGTTCAGCCCATAACCAAGTTTTCCATTTATATGGCATTATCCAAGAAAACCAGATCTGAAATGTCTGAGGTTTCTAACAATGTCTTAGTGGCATTACAAAATGTGTTAAAAGTCTGAGTTATATTCCCGTGGTGACAATATCTTGCTGTATTCTTTGAGGCAGAGTCAGGTCCAGCAGTTAGATTTTTGAAGTATGAACTGATAGTTCAGTAAAGTCTATGTAAAATTTGGGTGTAGCCAAGGGGAAAGGGACAGTTGTGGTGGGCATGGTCAGAGATGCAGTGTCAGAAGCTGTGGTGAAAAGCTGAGGTGGGCAGAGAAAGAAGACTCTGGGAAGTGGCTCCTGGGTGGGTCAGTTGCTAAGCATCTGCATTCAGCTCAGGTCATGATCCCAGGGTCCTGGGACTGAGACCCACATCGGGCTCTCTGACCAGCAGGGAGTCTGCTTCTCCCTCTCCTACTCCCCCTGCTTGTGTTCCCTCTCTCGCTGTGTCTCTTTCTGTCAAATAAATAAGTAAAATCTTAAAAAAAAAAAAAAAAAAGAAGAAGAAGATGACTCTGGGAAGTGAAAGGTCCTCTCCCACAGAGTCAAGGCCTGGACCCATATGAGGCAGTTTGCTCCTGAGGAAAGCAGTAATGTCCATTTTTAGAATGGCACAAATAGTAGTTACCTCTATAAGATTTTCTTTCAGACATGGGAGCATAGGGTAGTATGTTTTGACAGAGAGCAGCTATCTTGGCTAAGGAAACAGTGAGCTAAGGAAATATGATAGAATTCCTAACACCAAAGGAAGAAAAACAAATGTCTGATGTCCAAAATTTCAGTCTTAGGAGAGGCAGCGTTTGAGCATTGCTAAGGCAGTGGTCTCAGTGTCCAGCGTGAATTCCTCTCCTGCAGTAAGCTCCTGAACCAGGGGTGGGGGATATCATCTCCACTGTAGGATTAGGGTATCCTTCCCAAGTGGATGCCCACTTGAGTGATGTGGGTCATGCTTTTGTGGTTCTGTTGAGTACTGAGCTGAGCTATATATATACACACATATACAGATAGTGGTTTGTTGTTGTTGTTTTTTTAATATCCTCCCACTGCTACCAGGTTTCTTTAATTCCAGGGGTTGGGGGGGGGGGGGCGGCACACTGGTTATACTTGAAGAGGGGTGGTGGCTCTTTTTACATTGATCGTATTGATAAATTTTTTCCCCTAGAGTTTTCAAATCAATATTGTCAGGGTTAGGGACAACTGTTGTATGTTTTATGGCCTCCAAACCTGGCTTAAGTTGGGTTTGAATTAGCCCCTTTGCTGTGCCATGAGGGCATTATGGGTGTTTTCCCCTATAACCCTAAGGATTAGGCTTTTGTTGAAACAGAGCCATAAGTAACAGCGTGGGGCAGTGGAAGAGCACCAGGCCCACAACCCAGAGATGCTCAGATTGAAACCACCCTCTAACACAGCTCTGAATTTTCTTCTGACATGACTCTGCCTCTCCCTCCAGGCTGGCAGTCTTTTCCTAACAATCTCCCTTTTTCCTTTCCTGTTTTGGGATTCTAGTCACTATTCTCACTTCTTATCTTCTTCAGTAACTCTTAGCATGACTTTTTGGGTGGCTACAGGGAAAGGGGGCAGGGAGTCTCCAGGTCTTGACTCGTAATCAACCATCTCCTTCCATGGCTTCCCAGTCCATCTTGGAGGGATCCAGGTTTGCTTTTAAGAGAGCTATAGCAGCCTGTCCTTGGGACTGTCAGCCCCCTTGCAGAAGTATCAGTCCCCTCACATGTTGATACAATGTGGCCCATAACAAGGCTCACGCATATTGACTTAGAAACTGTACAGTGTAGTAACTGAGTCACTTTGGCTGATGTTTTGGGAGGAGCAGGATATGGTATTCATTCCCTTATCCTCTTAAAATTAGACATTAGACCACTGGTCTCCAGGGAGAATGTAGTTTTCTGGCGACACCAGCACAGTATGCAGCAGCAAAGAAGACTAATGAGTCAGCCACACCCAGCTGAGGAACACTGATAGGAATACAGAGGTGCCACCTAATCACAAAAAGAAAAAGAAGAAGAAGGATGATGATTTATTTTATTACTATAATCAGTAAAGCATCTATTCCATTTTAATATTTATATTAATACAATAATTGTCACATATAATACATTATTAATAATTGATTATGGGGATAGTTACATACTTTATAAGAAAAATTATTACACTGTACAGTTTTTTTCTTCTTTTTAAAAATTTTTTTTATTTAAATTCAGTTTAGTTAACATATAGTGTATTATGAGTTTCAGGGGTAGAATTTAGTGATTCATCAGTTGCATATAACACCCAGTGCTCATTACATCAAATTCCCTCTTTAATGCCCATCACCAAGTTACCTCATCCTCCCACTCACCTCCCCTCCAACAACCCTCAGTTTGTTTTCTACAGTTAAGAGTCTTTTATGTTTGCCTCTTTCTCTGTTTTCATCTCATTTTATTTTTCCTTTCCTTCCCCTATATCATCTGTTTTGTTTCTCAAATTTCACATATGAGTGAAATCATATGGTATTTGTCTTTCTCTGACATTGTACAGTTTTAAGAACAGTAAAAGCAGCATATTAATATCTGATGAAGGAGACTTAAGAGTGAAGAAATTTACCAGAGATGATGAGAGACATTACATAATGATAAAAGGGCAATCCATAGAGAAGTCATGGTAATCATAAACATGTATGCATCAAACAATAAAGGTGCAAAATACGTGAGGCAAAACTGATAGAATTGAGAGGAGAAATAGACAAATCCACAAATAGAGTTTGAGGATTCAACACCCTTCCCTCAATAATCAATAGAACAACTAAAAAGAAGATCAGGGATATAGGAGAACTCAGCAAAACCATTATTCAACAGCATCGAACTGACCCAATACAGACTATATCCTGGACCATAAGACACATCTCAATCACTTAAAAGAACTAAAGTCATACAGAGTGTGTTTTCTGACCACAATAGCATCAAGTGAAAAATCAATAGAAGTTCATATCCACTAACATGGAAGTACCTACAAAGTAGCTATCCATTATGTAAATGAATGGAAATCTTGATATTTTAACTACCCAAATCCCATAATTAATTTTATATAATTATAGTATAAGACAGTAGCAATAATAACCCAAAACAACAAAAGCCTTTGCATTCTGTTACTAGGTATTCACCTTCAAAACGTGTAGTGCCCTTGTCTAGATAAGACAACAGTATAGTGAAAAATCACAGATTGGAGATGTCACTTGGGATTCTTAGAAGCTATGTAATATTGAATAAGTTACTTAATCTCTCTCACACTCAAGTTCTTCTAGCATAAAATTGAAGATAACTACATTCCAACTGTGCAAAATCAATGAATTAGTATACATAAACTCACAGTATTTTGATCTTATCAAGCAACAAAATAAGCATTGTTCCTTTCTCATTTTATAGTTATGGCTTCTTGGAGACTAAAAGCACAACAGCAAGAAATGATGTTTTCAGCTAAAATGTTACCTGGGAAAATATTTTGTAGGTTTTACGTACTGTTTCCTATTAAATTTATGATGTATGATATAAAAAATCCATATGGAAAAATTGCCCAACGTCATAAACTAAATACTTAGTTTCATAATATTAGAATAAATAAGTTGAGGTGTTTTAGGTGCTATATTTATGTGAAATAAACTGTTAACATTATATGAAATAGAATTTTGAAATTTGGGGAAACTGGAATACAGTTATCAGACACTTCTCATCAGTTCAATCCTCACATCCCTCTCTCCCATTCACCTCTTTAGAGATAATAATAAGAAAAAATATACTGAGCCAAGTAAGATCTTGCATTGGTAATGGCACTATTTATTTTAATAACCATACAGGCAGTCATGGAATAAAATTTAAATGAATTGCACAAAGTAAAAAAAAATAAATTAAAAAAATGCTTTTGGGATAAAGTTTTCTAAATAGATAAGAGTTAAAAAACAAAAACAAAAACAAAAGAAACTCTGTAATGTAATTGCCAATTCAAATCATTTTAAACTAATGGATAGGATTTTAAAAGACCAAGATAAAGAGAGCATTCTAAATGATATCAATATTATAAGCAAAGACAAATTTGATACCATAAATAGGCCAGGTTGACAGAGATTATTGGTATGGGAGTAGTGAATGATATTCTGAAGATTTTGGTATTATTCAAATTTAATTGACTATTATGAGCAAATTCTCTCTCTCTCCGCTCTCTCTCTGTTTTCAGTGGGCTAATACTGTGTGCTTAATAATATCTATCTGAGACACTCTGAGTCTTACTTGAAGTGGTAAGAGTGTGAAAACTGACAGAGGGGTTAAAAAGGAACTATAAACATGTAGGTAGCAGTGATTAAAACTTTAATAAATTGGTACATATATCAATGGAAGAGATGGAGCAAATGTAAGCTTTAGTAAGCTATAACTATAGAAATTAGCAAGTCATTATTAGGAGGTAAATTAGCAAGTCATTATTAGAGGAGAAGTCAAAGTACAGGTGTTTGGAAAATGATAATTTAACTAATGTAGCCTGGAGACTTTATGGATAGATGCCAGAGCCAACCAAAGTATGCACTTAAATACAGAGTGTAGGGCGCCTGGGTGGCTCAGTTGGTTAAGCGACTGCCTTCGGCTCAGGTCATGATCCTGGAGTCCCGGGATCGAGTCCCGCGTCGGGCTCTCTGCTTGGCAGGGAGTCTGCTTCTCCCTCTGACCCTCCCCCTCTCATGCTCTCTCTCTCTCTCTCTCTCATTCTCTCTCTCAAATAAATAAATAAAATCTTTAAAAAAAAATACAGAGTGTAGAATTTAGTATCAAACTCCAGTCTAGAGAGAAAGATTATATGGTCATCTAAATAGAACTGTAGGCCAATGGAAATTTTGATTGAGATAAGAGATTGAGAATAGTATTTTAGGAAAAAGTATCCATGGGGGAGAAAGAAAAGCAAAATGGGGGAGGAAAGGAGAACCATCAATTAAAGATTAAGAGTGAGGGAAGTGATAGGGAAGTGATAACAGTATGTATGGGGAGGAGTGGCCAAAGAAGAAAGCCTCACCTATAGGAGGTGGAAGAGGAAAAAGATAGGAGAGAAAAATAAGATAGTAAGTTATTGCTATAAATGATGCTGGATTTGCTGCCATGTCTTTCAAGTGTCCTAAACAAAGTATGGAATTGCTTTGTATTTCTTTTGGGTGACCAAACGGTGATTCTGGAATATACACCACTCTATGGCTAACCTATCTTTATCTCTTTTTTTGTCTAGAAATGTAAAAGCAGAGTATTTTAACAAGAAAATAATCTTAGAGTGCAGAGAGAGTGGCATCAAGAAACTGGTAAGATGTCTTCTGATGAGAAGAGTATGTTAGAGATGAGGTGTCAACTGTGGGGCATTTATCAGAAAGTCCTTCGTGTGGACTCTAGGAAATTTTGGATTCTGACATCAGAGGGAAGGAAGAACAAACAACAAGTATTTTGACGATTGCAAGACAAATATGACTTGTTTTGCAAACTTGCTTATCACAACACTTGCTTGTCTATGGACAGTTTTAGTGTTATGCTAAATAACCTATGTAAAACAAAAATTTTAACCAAAATTTGTTAGACAAAAGTTAACTAGTTCTTTGGTTTTCACATGGTTCTCAACATAACAAGTGATAATTCCCCTGGAAAATTTCCGGGAGTCTCTTTGGAAAAGAAAAATGCGGAAGAGCAAAAGTATTTGTTTATATTGTACTCTTATCATCTAGGAGTAGGTTTCTACGCTGTGAGAAAAAATAGAGAGGGGTTTCAACAATCTAAAATGTTTAGAAAGACATTTATGTTACATATCTGATATTTAGTGATTAAAAAGTAGTAATTGATTTTAATTTAACAAGAAAACTAATAGATATAACAAGTGTATATGTATAAGTATATACATGCACACAAACTTCATTCGTTTAAAAACCAATATTAAAGCCACTTACCTGAGAATCTGTAAACATTTCTGAAGGCAGATGAACTTCAGTATTATTAACCAGGTTTGGATCAATAAATCTTTTAGGAATGGTATATGGAACTAGAAATATGTAATAGGAGATCGGGTTTTCCAACACACTAAGAATCTTTTCAATTAAGCTATTTGTTTGTAAAATCAAAATGGAATGGCATTCATTTCCTGTAGTGAAGGTTTTGTTCCCCTAGAAGCTGCCAATCACTTTTTTTCCTATTCCACTGCTGCTATTTAGTTTAGTTTTTTTTTTTTTTTTCTCTTCTTACCAATACACTAATAATTAAGACCTGGCTTGTCTTCTGGCTGGTAAAAAGCGTGACTAAGAATTGGGACTAAATATTTTAAAAATTATTTACGTGTATATTTAAAGATTCTCTTCTGCCTATTTCTTCTGGTTATTATTCTACTCACTATTCAGACAGTTGTAAAATTAAGTACCTTGAATTGCAACAAATTGTGTTCAGTTGTAAGACCTTATAAATGAATTTTTCTAAATTAATACTGGTCATGTTGCATGGATCGCTTCAAATAAAATGAAATTTATAAAATCTTAGAAAAATAGGTAAAATGAAACACACTCCCAGAAATTTGGATATGGCTAAGAGAAAGAAATATGTATGTTTTGAATACTATCTAAAAATTACTTTTAAGATTAATTACATATAAAAAAAGAACTGTTTATAATTCTCATCCTCATAATTCTTTGGATAACTGAGAACAATTGATGGAACTACTGTTATTTGAGAGAGAGAGAGAGAGAGAGAGAGAAAACCCACACAGGGGCAGAGGGAGATGGAAAGAGAGAATCTTAAGCAGTTTCCATGCCCAGCACTAATTCCTACGCGGGGCTCAATTCCATGACCCTGAGATCAAACCTGAGATGAAACCAAGAGTTGGACGCTCAACTGACTGAGCCAGCCAGGCATCCCTTCTGTTGGAACATTCTATCTTTTCCTTTATTTCCCTCTCATTCTCTATAAACTTACTTCATCCTTGATTGCTTTTTCAATCTTCCCCATCAACCACACCTATTTTTTATTAAAGTCACTGAAATATGTAAGAATAGTTCAGTTTATTAATAACATAAACCCTAGAAATACTTTAACAAAATTTGCTAGTGAGTGAAATTCAGCACAAAGCAAATACCCGATTCTCCCAATCAACAAGATAAACAAGAGACATTTCCTAAAGGCCAGGTGCATAAGTATGTACAAGGAGTGTTTTTTAAAGAAGCCAATGGTTCTGTTTTTGTTTAGATGACTTATTCATCTCAAAAACAGGTACTGGAGTAGGGGTGGGCCCTTGACATAACATGGGCCAATTAGATTTTCTCTCCCAGATACCTGAAGTGAGTAGATAGGGATATACAGATTTGGGATTCTAGACCACTATTTTGGAGTGGCATTATGTTTGTGTCATGTGTCATGTGCAAAATGATTAATAAAGCATAGCAGAGAGAGAGAGGGAGAGAGAGAAGCAGAGGTCAAAGTCATTACGAGAGCAGAAAGAAAAAAAAAAAATGCATCGCTTGCTGTTTTCTTGTTCTGATTATGACCCAGCTTTTCTAGCTGTAATTTTCTGTGAGATTCCATACTAGTTTTATTTAACGGCAAAAAAGGGCGAGGGAAAGGGAACTGGGGGAGAAAGGGAGGGAGAAAGAGAAGGATATAATAATAGCAAGAAAAAAAGTCTGTATAACCATAGAGGTTTCCAAGGAGGTATAAACAACCACAGCAATTACAACGATTAACACTGAATAAGCATATAACTGCTAGCATTGTTTACATTTACACGTATTAAGTAGCTTAATCAGGAAGATAAACACATGAAATAATTATTACTATTATCTCTATTATACAGATAAGGAAACCAAAATACCGAGAGTTTAAGTAACTTGCCCAAGTTTACTCTCTATATCATGGAGGAGTTAAGAACTAATCTTTGGCAAAATAAATAAAACAGCTTCTTAGGTTTGGGGGTGCAAGTTTAAAAATGCAAGCTGGATTGAACTCACTTGTTCTGGTTAAAAGAAGAGAAATTTGGAACTCCTGAGAAAACCCAATAAGAAAGACATAGTCAAGAGAGTAGTAAGAAGAGGTTAAAAACTGCAGGAAAGCAAAAAGGACAAAGAAAGATATTCCTGGTGGAGGAGAGGTTTAAAGAGATTGTCAGTACAGGAGCTCCTCCCTTATCCAAACGGAATATGTCCCAAGACCCCCAGTGGATGCCTGAAACTGCAGATTGTACAGGACCCCATAAATCCTCTATACTTTTTCTCCTATACATACATAACCTATGATAAAGTTTAATTTATAAATTAGGCACAAAAGAAATTAACAATAACTAATAATAAAATAAGATGGTTGTAACTATATGCCATAATAACAGTTACGTGACTGTGGTCTCTCTCTCAAAGTATCTTATCCTTACTGTACTCACCCTTCTTCCTGTGATGATATGAAATGATGAAATGCCTACATAATGAGGTGAAGTGAAGTGAATGATGTAGGCACTGTTACGTAGTGTTAGGCCACTATCGACTCTCTGATGACATGTCAGAAAGAGGATCGTCTGCTTCTGGACCACAGTTATCTCAGTTTCTTTCTTTCTTTTTTTTTTTTTCTCCTAAGAACATGCTTAAAAAGATGACCATTTAGAATATTACATTCCCCCTGTATATATCCCCCCTGAAGAAGCATCCTTTCTTTCTCTGATGTGAATTTTCTGTATTTATAGGAGATAAACTTTAATTATTGATTATTTTTTAGGAAAAATAAAATACGTGAAACCACAGAAACTACAGGAAGTGAAACCAAGGATAAGGGTGGACTGCTTTAATAGAAATTTCAAACAGAGATTATAGATTTCTTTTGCATGAAATACAGCCTCTCCCCTGGTACTTCAGTACTATCCAACAGACTTGTGAAGTTTTGTGTGAGAGAGATCATGTATCCATTTGTGTATGTGTCCAATGAGGGGGCAGTGGAGAAGAGGTGGGTTTTCAAGTTTGCATCAATATGATAATTTGATAATTTCCTACAAGGAATTCTTGGGGGACAGCTTGGACTTCCTCTGGTCTTGGAAGTGAGGAATTTGATTTCAGTTTTCCAGGATTTGAAGAGGTAAGATTCCTGAGACTATGTAATAGTAAGCCTCCTTTTTCATTTTAATTTCTGTGAGTGAGTACTGTTCTTTTACACCAGACAAAGCCCAGTTGAATGGAGAATGTGAGCAGTCACTTAGAGTTGTAACAAAGTTCTGATTTTAACCAAATGCTCATTAGTGCAGAGGATACATGAATTCAAATCAATGATTTAGATACAGGTGATAAATTGCCTTACTAGGTAGACACATAGAATCCTATGACAGTAAAGAGGAGACACAAAGTCATTTTGAGATATGATAACCAGGAAATGTTTTTATGGGAAAGGTCTCCCATAACTGAGTCTGGATTGGTAATTTTTAGATTAGCCAACTGACTGCAAAAGGTACAGAGACATGAGAGAACTTAAAATATTTATGAAATTACATATAATTTGGTGTATATTTAACACCAGGTTTGTTGGTAACTAAGTGGAAATTAGGTTAGAAAGCATTTTACATAGATTACTGAGATCTATTCCGAAAACAAGAGGAAACACCTGAAATACTTAAATCCTGAGAGGCAAATTTATGATCAGAAAATCCACCTTTAACATTTAGAGTCAGACTAGACAGAAGAGATGAGAATAGAACCAATCAGAGATGAACCTTACCTTCCCCCTACAAACTGGAAAAGTTCCCCTCACAGCCATGCATCTTGGAAGGAGAAGGGAAGGAGAGAAACAGTCCCTCGGGGACTGGAACCTTACATTGACTGACAGCTTAACTGGGAACGACTAAGATAATCTTATTGACAAGTTTATGGCTCTCCATTAACTAAAAAGTAGGTGGTTTGTGAGAAAGATTACAACAATTAGAGAAAAAAATTTAAAATCAACATCTGTTTTATCCATGTGAGTACAAACGTGTGACCCTTCCACACTAGCAATAAAAGAAAAAAAAATAGATAGCTTTATTAAAGAATCACCAATGAGATGCTCAAGTTCATATATATTTAATAACATTCAGCTGTTAGCCACATGCCTCAGCACTATTGCCCACCTGCTGGCAGAAAATTTTTATTATTTTTAATTAAAAATATTATCTTTTCATCCGTACTTCTGAAATAAACATGCCATCACATGACAACTTGTTTTATCAAAAGTTTATAACATTCATAAATGGATATGCTTTGATCCGACAAGTCCCCTATCTCTAGTAAAATCTCACATTCATTTTTATTAAGTATCCTTGTGACATAGTTTTTTATTCATGCCATGAGAAAAAAATCTGAGCATCATTCAGCTTCAATGTCAATGTTGTAAGAGAATCAAAGTGCAGGACTTGACAAGTTTATAAAAATTGTAAGAGGAATTAATATTATCAGGGGATCATTAAGGCCTCTATGATTGTGCAAAGACTATAAAGTTCCCATGTCTAATAGTTTGGGATTATCTCAGTTTCTTTCTTTCTTTCTTTTTTTTTTCCTAAAAATATGCTTAAAAGATGACCATTTAGAATATTATATTCCCCTGTATATATCCCCCCTTGAAGAAGCATCCTCTCTTTCTCTGATGTGAATTATCTGTATTTGGAGACAAACTTTAATTATCGATTATTTTTTAGGAAAAATAAAATCTGTCATTTAATGGAATGGTCATTGGGCATTGGTTTTCTGAGCTAATTTTCATGTTCTGACAATGTTAGTTTATTAAGACTCGTGCTTGGGTACATTTGAAATTTGTACCATTAAGCATTTCTTGGTATTTCTAGAAGACCCTTATGTTTATATGCTCTGGAGAACAGAAGTGGAATAAAATATATAAATAAAAATATGTAAAGCAGAAAATGGCATGCTAAGAGGGAAATAATTGTAATCTACCTTTCCTGTCTAAGTAAACATTAAATAACACTGTAAAGGAGAACCCTGGACATCACAAAAGCAAAACAACTCATTGGCATGTTTCGTTATAAGGCAGCCTGAAAATTCTTTTCTGCTATATTATATTCAAAATATAAAATCACTGCAGCAATGCAGTGTTAAATTTGAGTTCACAGTTTAACATGTGCCTTAAGATAACCCAAGATAAAAAACAACTTGCAAATTGTGTGCTAATAACTACAGCCTTCTTGTTATATTTGCTATGTTAATGAATTATGTCATTATGCCACCAATATGCAGGGAAGCAATTTAGCACAGCTAAATATTCATTGTATTTATAGAGGAAAATTCCAAAGACAGGTGACACTCATCTTTATTTATTCTCCTTTACTTACCAATGGATAAACAGTATAAACCTAACCACCATTTTCAGGTAAAGTTGCCCAAAAGATGAAAAAATAATGTCATTTTATTTATTTTATTTTTTTTTAAATAATGTCATTTTAAATACTAAAATTTATTAGGACTGCAACCCTGTCTGAAGTCTATATTGTGGTACTGAAACTCCACATTTGGAATGATTTAATTATGATTTTTACTGAAATGTAGTATATTACTAATTTCTGAAGGCACCCTAATAATTTTTTCAGAACATTAAGAATCACTTGAGAGACTTTCAAATTCTTAACTCTTAGTTTTAAACAACAACAATAACACAAAAGTCTCCCCCTTCTCAAGAGATGAATTTCTGGGGCCCCAAATTAAGTTAATATTGTAAGTAAAAAATAAACTGAAAATATATTCTCTGTAAATCTATCTGCCTTTATGATTATTGTTCATATGTGGATAAGAATGTTCCCAAAGATCAGAGAGTAATGGCCTGAGTGTAATTCACGGTTGCAATGCCATGATTTGCAAAGAGTTTAATTAGCCAACGCACAGTTCTAATATTTAGGGCTCTTTGCTGAGTATGTTCTACATATGAAATACATTACAAATTGAGTTGCTGTCAGTCCTCCTTCCGGATTGGCTGGGACCACTAATGCAGTCCATCAACTCACCAGCAGACCATTACTTTCTCAGCAGCGTTCCCTATGGACTTGCATTGCTCACTTTGAACATATTGCTTTAATAAGAGAATTATTTCTGAAAGCTTGAGTTATCTCAGGCCTCGGAAGAAGTGCTTCGGAACCTGACAAAGTGCTTTCTACAGTTAATGGTTTTGGAGATCACAGAGTAAAATGTATATTTGGCCTCATTTGCATAAAAACATCCAGCACAGCTTTTCACAAATTAACACAAATTTGATAGAATATTGAATGATCTATGACTAAATTCTTCCTTTTCTAGGATTCCAGATGTTTTTTATGTTGGTTGATTTACTTTTTGATTAGTTGTTAGAACTTAAGACATCTGTTGCCATTGTGTAGTGCAGAGTATGTTAATGGTATTACTAAATGCCATGTGTCTATCAGTGCCTAATCATGTGTCTAATGCTAAAGCAACTCCCTGGGTAGGCTTTTCTACACAGATGTGGAACACGAGACTGCTGATCATGAAATTCTGCAAAAACAGCATTTATGAAAAGCAAGTGAATGTTTGAATTTAGGTAGAAAACAAAGTGCTAAAACTGTACAGAAAATAATTCAGAAAGTTTCATAATTCTATTTGATCCTTTATTACAGCAGCTGTAATTGTACATGTTTTCTGTAACTGCACTGTATGTTTAAGAAATTTAATTTCACTATTATTGATTATACTAGATCCTTCAGTTTTCTCTGAGGTTCAAGAAAGTCAGTCATAGTATGCTTAGTGTCTCATAACATAGCAAGGTGGAACTAATGTAAATCAGACTCTGATTAAAAAGATAATCGTGTAGCTATCTCCAAATAAACTGTATATACTCTTCCTTATTATTACATTATTACCCAATTTTTATGGAATGCATGTCTGTTGAGGGAATTTAGAGTATTTACTGCCAATCCAGGCTCAAGATTCTTTAACTATTGATAAGAAAAGCTATAAAGACATGAGGTGCTGACAGTATATCTCAGAAATCAGAAGATCACAGTTCAACTGATACATTGCAAAACAATTTTATTTTACATATGTAGAATTCACACTGCCCACAGTTCCCCATGCCTCTTTAGGCCCTAAATACTATCACTGGACACAAATATATGAAGAGGAAGAACCCGAATACTTTCTCTAGGCTAAGGTCCTCAATTAGGCCTAGAGCAGTGACGATCCCTTAATGGTCAAAATGCTATTACAATGAGTGAAAATTAAGATCCCCTTTGTTTTAAATTATATGCAGATAATTTGTCACAATTAAAAAAAAAATTCAGATTTTATTTATTTGAGAGAGAGACAGCAAGAGAGAGTACTAGCCAGGTTGGCGGGGGGAGGGGGGGAGGAGCAGAGAGAGAGGGAGAAGCAGGCTCCCCGCTGAGCACAGAGCCCCCGAGGTGCCGTTCTATCCCAGGACCCGGGGATCATGACCTGAGCTGAAGGAAGATGCTTAACTGACTGAGCCACCCAGGTGCCCCAATTTGACACCATTTTAGATGAAATGGAAGAATATACTTTGATCAAAGAAAATGGAAACATGATAGGAGAATAGCATAGGGGTTCATACCTTAGCAAATCTTGGAGGTTCAAATGTAACTTTGGCCAAATTCCGGCTTTACCATTTCCTAGTTGTGTGACCTTTGGCAAGTTGCTTAGTATATATGTGCCTCTGTTTCTTAATGAAATGTGCAAATAAATATGACCACTTAATAGTAGTTGGTGTAAGAATTAAATAATATGATGGACTTAATGTGTCCAACTTAGAGTACTCAACCACTCAATAAACTATAGTTATTATTATTGTTTTTATTAACATTCTTTCTTATAATTATGCAGAGTGATCATTATGAATCAAAATATCCTTATGAAAAATTTAAAGCAGACACTTAATTCTTACTCAAAAGAACATGTCAACATCAACTGTGCCCAAGTAAAATTCCTGCTGTTGTCCCTCTGTAGGTTTAATGTAAAGGATAAAAACTCCAACTAAAGTGTTCAATTATCACATGGAGTATATTTTGTGATTAATTAATCCTGGGGTATCCAACAGGAGGCAGGTGATTGTGGCCTAATAGAAATATAACTCCCAGAAGTATTATTACATTAGATTAGAATATAACATGAAAATAGATAAAGTTCTAAGAGTACTTTTCAAAGTAAATGAAATAAGATGCTTACTGCATCACCAGCCATCATGTCTGAATTTCATATTGGAAATAAAAAGGAAATACAAAGGCATAATTTAGGACATGCGCCTACTGAGTCTGAATCCTCTTTAAGTAGCTTATGACAAGTTCCTACCAACTGCTCCTACACATAGCATATGGACCAGACTGTACACACGTTTATCTTCAAGGGAGGTATGGATGCATAGGTGGTGGTTGTTGTTTTGTTTCATTTTTTTGTTTGGTTTTTAACTGGGTGCTGTGCCACTACCAACAAAATCAAAGTTCTATTTTTAAGGAAGAAGGACAGAATGGATATTGGATAGGCAAAAAACAGTCCTAGCTACAGTGGTGAAAATAATAATTAGCAAAATGCAATTCATGCAAAAATTAATTCTATAAAATGAGGTAACACAGGAAGGGAAGAGGCAAGAAGTATAACTCCAAGAGACGACAATTCTATTTAGGAACAAAGTAACTAGAAGCAGTACAGAACTTCAGTAATTGAATTATATAGTTCATCAACTGTTCATCAATTATTTTGGATAGAACAAAGTCTTTAAAGTCCTTTAAAAAATGGCTAACATAATACATGTCAGATAATTAGAAAATCCAAGAAAGCCCAAAATGGGAAAAAAAAATATTTATAACCTCACTACAAGGAGATAACTGAAGTTAAAATTTTGTGTCTATTTTTTTTAGATTTACACATATGTGCACACATGCACACAGAGTTTATAAATATATTTATTTAATCTTCTTTTCATAAAAATTGTAAAAAATTTTCCACATTATCACTTTTTTTCTACATGATTTAATGATACATACAGCATATACAATTTGAAAGGGATAGAAGACACTGCCCATTTATAGAAGGATGGAATTTCTTATTAAAAAGCTCTACTGTGAAGATAATGATAATGAGCCATGTGACTTACTTGCACTATAGTCTGAGAATTTCTTTTTTCTATTTTTTATTTTTTTGTTCAGTTAGCCAACATATAGTCTGAGAATTTCAATGGGGATTTTTGTTTAAAAAAATCTTAGCTTCTGGGACACCTGGCTGGCTCCGTTGGTTAGGTGTCTTCCTTTGACTCAGGTCATGATCTCAGGGAATCGAGACCCATGCTGAGCTCCCTGCTCAGTGGGGAGTTTTCTTCTCCATCTCCTTCTGCTTCCTTCCCCCTACTCATGCACTGCCTCTGTCTTTCTCTCAAATAAATAAATAAAATCCTTTAAAAAATAAAAATAAATAACAATTAAAAAAATTCTTAGCTTCTGTATGACATTCATCTTCTCCAACATGCTTTATGAGCACTGAGCTCACGAAATAGAAACAGACATACACATACGTATGTTAAGGGAAGACAAAACAAGCTATCCAAACTCAATTTCTCTTATTCCATCTCAAATGAACTTTGCTCATACGGTGTACCCTATTTATGTCAACAGACCACAATATTTCCAGTAAGTAAGTTTCAAGTCACAGTTTGTGGAGAGGACTCAGAGCAGGCTCCAGTTATTAGATTCCAAAAAGACCCACCATGCTCTGTTACAGACATGACCCTTGGATTATTTTCTGTGCTGTTTTCCAATCTATAAAATGAGGATAATAGCTCTTACTTCTATTCAATGCTTTGGAGAATTGAATGAGATAACAAAGAATTTAGACTATTGTTCATTATTATTCAGCATCTTTTGGTCTTATATAAGTAATAACAAATTCTATTAAGTCTACCTCGGCAACATCAGTTACATCTATGTCATACTCTTTGTTTTCACTACAACTAATCAACTTCACATCTTTATTGTCTTGCATTCCAACTAGCCTGACAACCTCCAATTTCTCCTTTTTCAGGACAATTAGATTAATTTTCTTAAAGCACACCTCTGATAAACTTACCCTGCTACTCAAAAGTTAGCAGATCAAATATGCACAAGATCAGAATGAGGAAAACTACAGAACTCTGATTAAATAAATAAATAAATAAATAAAGATATATTCCATGTTCATGAATAAGAAAATTAAATACTGTCAAAATGTCAGTTCTTTCCAAACTGATCTATAGATTCATTGCAATTGCAATCAAAATCCCATTAGGTGATTTTATAGATATCAACAAACTGATTCTAAAGCTTACATGAAAAGGCAAAGATGTAAAATAGCCAACACAATATTCAAGAACAAAGTTGAGAACTGACACTACTCAACTTCAAACTATTGTAAACAAAACAGTGTGGTATGCCAAACCTGGAAGCAACTAAGACGTCCTTCAGTAGGTAAATGAATAAATTGTGGTATATCCAGACAGTGGAATACGATTCAGCATTAAAAAGATATTAACTATCAAGTCATGAAAAGACAATGAGGAAACTTAAATGCATATTACTAAGTGAAAGAAGCCAATCTGAAAGGCTATCTCCTGTTACATGGTTTCAACTACATTACATTTTGGAAAAGGTTAAACTATGGAGACAGTAAAAAAATCATTGGTTGCCAGGGTTGAAGAGGGGCAGAGATGAATAGGTGAAGCACAGAGGATTTTTAGGCAGTGAAACGACCCTGTATGTTACCATAACAATGGGTACATGTCATTATACATTTGTCCAAATCCACACAATGTACAACAGTAAGAGTAACCCTAATGTAAACCATGGACTTTGGCTGATTATGATATATCAATATAGGTTCATCCTTAGTTAAAAAAAAATACTATATTGCTGAGTGATGTTGACAATGAGGGAGTCTATGCATGCGCACGCATCTCTCAATTTTGCTATGAATCTTAAATTGTTCGAAAAATATAAAGAATTAAAAAAAAAGTTGGTGAGAATTATCCATCAAGAATCAATGAAAGGGCTCCTAACATTCAAAATCTTCCACAATCCAGGTCAAACTTACTATCCAACTTTATACCTTTTTACTTTCCTTTTTCATTCTTATACAGCCAAATGGTAATATTTTCTCTGAATTTTCCTACATTTACTCATGTAATTTTTCCAAATGGATATAATCTCTTCACATTTTCACATATACGAATCTTATCTATTCTTCAAAGTTCAAATTAAATTATATTTTCCCCACAGAAGCTTTTCTTATCCTCCAGTTTTAAGCAATCTTTTTTGGCCCTGAAATATTCTAGTGTTTTATTGTACCTCTTAGGTGAGCCATCACTTCTAACATTCTTCTGAAAGTTATATATCATCATTATGGCATCTATTTTGAGAATGAAAGATTCTTTTGAGGTGGTATTTTATATTTTAATTTTTTTCCATAGCATTCATAGTTTATACATATAGTGGGTACTCAATGAAATGTGGTGGGTCTAAAGGATTAGAAATTACATACCCAAGTACATTTTAAAAACACAAAACTGCTAAAGAAAGAAAATTGGTAAAGTTGTGGTAAATATTACTTCAGAGTTTAACACTCCATCCTATGCTTTTATGGATGCTTCCTATAATTCTTTGTGGCTTCCTATAATTTTTAAGAAATGAGTAGACTCATGGAATTTTATAGGTAATTAGGGATTTTAGGAATCACCTATTCCAACTTACTTTTATAATAGATGGAGCCACTAAGGTTAAGAAATGTTAAGGTACTTGCAAACACAACATTTTTATTGGCAAGGAGAAGCTAGCACCAAGAATCTCATATTTTGATATCCGGTCTAGAGAACTTTCCACTGGTTGTCAGTCTTATTTTTTTGTGTGGTCCAACTCAGAGTTGGGTGTTCAATAAAATGCCTTTGTTTCATTTGAATTTTTTTTTTAACTTTGAGGCATATTTAACTTATATTTTCAAGAATACAATTAAGTTGTTGTTTAGTAAATTTGCTGAGTTATGCAAACACCACCATAATTGAGTTTTCTTTCATATAAATGGAATCATATAATATCTGGTCTCTTACAACTGAAAATTCACTGAGAATAATGTTTTTGAATTTCATCCATGTTGTAGCTTTTATCAGCAATCCACTCCTTTTTATTGCAACTCATATTCCATTACACGGATATACTACATTTTGTCTATGTCATTATTAGTTGATGACATTTAGGTAATTTCCAATTGTGACTATTATGAGTAATGCTTCTATGAACATTTATGTGCAAGTCTTTGTGTGGGCATATGTTTTTATTTCTCTTAGATAGATACCTAGGAGCGGAATATGCTGGGTTGTATGGTGAATTTATGTTAAACTTTAAAAAACCTAAATCCTAGACTAAATTCGCTACTTAAACAATTTGTTGATAATGAAGAGATATCTTATACTCCAATAATAATGTGGTATAGTAAATACAAAGGGAGACAAACTTCTGCCATCAATTTAAATCTCACACTATAGTCATTATTAGTCCAAGATTGCTGTCATCAGAAAACTGGTAAGAAAAGGAATGTGAATTTTCTCTCTCATCAATCTCAAACACCCAACAATTGCTTGTGAGTTCTCTCCAATTCTTACAGGTATAGCAAACCTCATCCTTGACAGACTATATTTTCCACTTTTTTGTCATCTACCATCTCATTCATTCCATTAGCTGCCTCTGGCTATATTATGGCTCCTCTGTTGTCAGTGTCAGTGTCCACACGCCTATAATTAAGGACTTGTTTTTTTCTTGCTTTCAATTCTATACCTACTGGTTTATCCTTCCTAACTTAAAATTCTGACCTACTGGAGAGTTTCTTTCTAATGTTGACCTAAATCATTGTAAAACCACATTTCTCATTGGTCTACTTTTCTTCCCTCCTGAATTAAAGCTGTCTCTGTGATTTGCTTTGTCCCATAGGATGTAGCAGCATTAACACTGTTGAAATTTCAGATCCTATACTTAAGAGGTGTTACAGGGGCACCTGGCTGGCTCAGTCAGTAGAGCAATGTGACTCTTGATCTTGGGATTGTAAGTTTGAGCCCCACGTTGGGTGTAGAAATCACTTGAAAAGAATAAAATCTTAAAAAAAAAAGAGATGTTACAGATTCCATTCTTGATCCTTTGGAACCCTGAAACTATCATGCTGTGAAAAAGCTCAGACTACTAAAGGATAAGAGTTCATGTGGATGAGAACTGAGGCAACCCATCTGACAACCAACACCACCTGCTAGCACTGAAGTCATGTTAAACCCTCCAATCCATTCAAGTTTTCAGATAATCACAGCTGTGTGAGTGATCCTAGGTGACATCAGCAGAAAAAATGCCTGGACTTCCAGTCCATAGCATTATGAACAATAATCAAGTCTACAGTTATTTTAAGTCACTAAGGGTTGGCATAGTTTGTTATATAACAATACAGAACTGATACACTAACAATCAAGCTTCTTTATCCACCATCCTTCTGTGACTCATCACAGCATTTTTATTGATATTCATATATTTTAAAAAATAAGTACAATATTCTTTCTTCTGTGAACCTCCTCTTTAACCTCAATGATACCTTTTTAAAAATTCTTTCTCCTATTGATCAGTATGTCTTAAAAGTTTTTCAGCTTACAGATTCCTCAACATACACATTTGTTCTAGCAATGTAGAACCATAAATATCCTTTCCTGACCCATCCAGCAGAATTACCATTCCCTTGTTTTCTTCTATTTCTCTATTTCTGTATGTGATTCTATGGTTGTATTGTTCATTCTCTACTGCAACTTTAGGATTTGCTTGTCTATCTCTCTTTTTTGACTATGTGCTTCTTATGGTCAGCGATTGTGTCTTGACAGCGAGGTTTCCTAAGTAACCACACTGCCTGGCATGAATCCAAGATTCAGTAAATGTTTAATGAAGTAATGAATGTATAAATGATGTGTTGATGAAGACAGTGATGAATGAAGTGAACGGATGACTGAATGAGTCCCTCATTTAAAATAACTCCTTAATTTGTTAATTCTTTTCCATTTCTACTCCTATCTCTCGAGACATATACCAAGACATGTGCCATCTTAGTAAGTATTTTCATGTGTGTTTCATTTACTTCTCCAGATAGATTTTAATCTCTTGCATTGTGGAAACATAACTAATACTATGATATATTTCCTGGAGACAAGTTTTCTACCATGACTCCCTGGTTCCATGTTTTTGCTTGTTTTATTCTTGATTTCTCTACCTAATACTCATAAAGCTATGTGAAATTTTAATCCACATAGTTAAATATTACTGGTTTTGAAAACGTCTTGATATCTGGCATTACTGGAAACATCACAGCTTATTACAGAAGAAGGCTGAAAATCTCAGGAATAAGTACTAATAACATTATTGTTGGCTAAGACACCTAAATTTAAATTTTGATTGCAACAAGCTCCCCATTCCCATCCATCAATGCTAGTGAATCCTTAACTTTTAAGTAAGAAATCTGGTAACTGCCAAAATGTTACATGTTTTGTTTCTGTTATTGTTAACTCAGTTGAAAACATGGCAGTTATTTCTGGTCCAAGGATACCTTATTCTGGCCAGGAAAATATGTTTCTTTTGCAAAGGGATTCATCACTTGTATTAAAACAAAATAAAACAATTTAAAGCATGTCCTCATGGTCACGGGTCAACAGCATCCATGCCCCATAGAAACAACAGCAAACTTTATTCTTGTTTAGGTGTTTCTAAGTTTCTGTATTTAGACTAAGATATACACACATATTTTTTCAAACTAAGCTCTCTGTGCTTCTAAGTGTCCACTGTGTGACATGGAGGACTATATATAGAATACAATATTTATGTATATTTATTTATATTTTTCAGGTGAGTGAGTTGTCTATGAATGTTTGGTTGAGAAAACTAATGTGGTCATTCATGACCTTCCATATTTTAATTTAATCACTATTTAATATTATGTATTTTTGTACTTGCGAGATTAGTTCCATAATTAACACTCCCGTTCGTACTTGTGGTTGTTGTTTTATTGCTCTGGTAGAGGCAAATAGCAGTTAGAACAACTATTGCATTTATTACATTCAGTCTCTTGAGATTTACGATATATTCTTCAAAAATTTAATAAGAAACCAAAAAAGCTTTATTGTTTGCATGATTGCCAGAAAATTTCCTGTTAAGTAATTTTTATTATTTTTAGAAATTCTATGTGCAACTGTTTGATAAACAAATAGATTGGCCAGAGTTTATAATTCAATGAAAATTGCCTGGAATGTTACTGATTTTAAGATCTTTTAAAAGTTGTAATCTAATGAAATGTTTTGATGCAAAAATTAATGCTATGTTATCATCTGACTCCTACATACAAGTTTGTCTTTGTGTTGAAGAATAGGTGTTGGTTATTAAGAAAAGTGGATGGGGGCGCCTGGGTGGCTCAGTCGTTGGGCGTCTGCCTTCGGCTCGGGTCATGATCCCAGGGTCCTGGGATTGAGCCCCGCATCAGGCTCCCTGCTCAGTGGGGAGCCTGCTTCTCCCTCTCCCACTCCCCCTGCTTGTGTTCCCTCTCTCGCTGTGTCTCTCTCTGTCAAATTAAAAAAATATATTAAAAAGAAAAAAAAAGAAAAGCGGATGATAATCAAAGAAACTTTTACTGAAAGAGTAAGAAATTACTTTATAGATCTCCCAAGGCAACAGAGTTCAACCAGTTGCCTTTTGTCATCTTTCTATAATCATTGATTGTCCCTTTGGGTAAAAAACATTTGGGTAGATTTATAAAAGCTTTAATGAGTCAGAAAGAAGTCAGAAAAACATTTGCAACTTTTAAAAGTCTTCTCCTGATTCAAAGCAACTGCATCTTTGCACTCAACATGCAAACTGGATCACATTCAACTCACTGCAATATTGTTTATTTAGACAGATTATCTGTAATGGAATTCAGTACTCAAGCAAAAATAAAGAGTACTCAACAAAGGAATCTGTCTGAATAATGACATTTAAATAAATAAACAACTAAATAGCCACAGTGTTTGGCCAGCAAAGCATATATTAGATTAAACAAATGACATGTCTTTCTTCAACAAAGAAGAAAATGCTGACTCATAAAAGTTTGCATTAATTGAACACTCAGATAATTATTTGAAATTGCCCAGCATAAAAAATTATAAAATTACAGAATTTCTTACATTCCACAGGGCAATTAGCTTTGTGGGAAACTCTGTATTATACTAACATGTCTTCTAAGAATTAATAAAAAATTATATACACTTTTTTGCAGTGAAGTCTGCTACAAGTCATATCGCTATGGAATTCGTAGTCACAACTTCCGATTCGTAGTTTACTAAGCCAGGCTGCTCTCCCTAAACAGATATTCAATCCCCTGAAATCTTTTTCTGCATAGGTCAGACCTATTAAATCCAAATAACAAACAGAAATTCCAGAAGAAGAGTTTTACAGATTTCCAAATTTCAAGGAATACGAATTTACACTTAAATCCAGTGTTAGAATCATTGTAAAACGCAATTCTATATTTAGAGCTCCTGCTACAGATAAGTCTGTGTATCTGTAGCTTAGGGTGTTTCAGAACTTATGGTAGTTAAGATGTCTTAAGTTTGTCCTAGGGAGAAAAAGAGTTAGCAGATTCGCTTGAATTTATAACTTCTGTTCTAATGCTCTATTCTCTCCCTAGATATTAAACACACATTTTTCTTATTAAAGATGTTTTGGGAGGGTAGGTCATCGTTTTCCTGTCAGGATCACCCCTTGTCATGAGTCAGACTCATCCAGCTAATCTCTAGTGATTTCCTTCAAGCACACTATTTCACCAGAAAAGATCTTTACATTAAATTTTAACCCCACTGTTTCTTCTCCCAGCCGAAAATATTTGAGAAACATTAAAAATGGATATGTTCTGGTGATGTGGAATGAATTAGAAATTAAAGACAAGAGGTTTCTTATGATGTGTGTTTTCTTCAGTACAGAAGTGGCACTCAAAATATTCCTATTTCACTGCCAACTTTAATATTAAATGCTAAAGCCATGAAATTTACAGTGAACTTAACCTGATCCTGTGGCTATACAGACGTAAAGCAGGTTAGAGGGCTATTAGTCATTAACAATTTACCGTGATGATTAGATTCTTGTAACATAAATTCAGAGGAAAATCATCCTACTTACTTCATACCTTGTTTTCCAGAAAAGGAAGTTAAAGAGCGCATATACACACACTGTAACCCAATATGTGAAACATTAGGGACTTTTGAGAAATTCCTTTTTTCCCCAAGTGTGTTCTCTTATTTTATATGTCTGAAAAGGGTTGCAAGACCAAAAGTTGTGATGAAAGCATCCAAGATTTCTCAGGAAAAAAAAAAAAAATCAATGTAAGAGAGAGGAAAATAATATACAGTGTTCTATATAAAGCACCAACTTTCCTGAAAATAAATAATTAAAACCCAATGCCTCATATATTTTAAGTTGTTCTGGTATATTTTTATAAGGAATTTTTTCTTGAAAAAACAACTATAATAATGAATTAATATGGAATAAAAACTAAAGTTTTTATGAATTATCACTGCAAAATCTTATACTATTTTCAGAATCATTTATTACTCTGGAATTGGAAAAAATAAGATTTTTTGTAAAATTATTTTTCTTTATTTATGGTCATAACATTTTAACATTTCCATCAACTATTTGATCCAAATCAAAGTTCTGTAAAATTATGACTCATAGCTTGTCATGTAAATTTTTGCGGAAAAAAATCCCTTTAACACACATGCATTAAAATTTCTGATAGATTTCTAAATAAGATGTATCGCATAAGTGATTCTTTGGTTCCTCAACATGGTACTGTTATTATTGCCTAGCACAGTATCTGCTGCATACTTGTGACTTCCTAGGTATTTGATGAATAAATGATGACCAACTTTAAACTCGGCTACATAAATCTTTTAAATGTTCAAACTCTTATGTAAATAAATTTTTAGTCTCACTTTGAACACTTTACTATATTTGATTCTAAGGAAAAGGAAAACTATAGAAATTCCAGGTCAGAAGAAAAAGCAGTGAACTTTTTTGCAGGGGAGAGGAGCACAAAATTATGTATTCAATGCAAAAGACATAGATATAAATAGTTTACAGAAAGACCTACGTATTGTATAATGAATTATACAAGTGATGTCAAGGTCTCAAGAAAAAAAACAAGTGAATCAAATATCCCATATTAAATCTAAAGGAGGTCATAAAATAGAGTCTAATTAATCTCAGGTATCAGACAGATTCATTCTAGCATGTCTTTACTTTTCCCGGTTTCCTTGATCTTTGACACTCATTTTTGTTATGACAGTTCTCCTTTATTTTCTAACAACTTTTTACATGTTAATAATGTATTTTCATGCATATAACTCTATGACTTTTAAAGAGATATTCTATTTCATAAAGAATATATTAAATATCATTGTTTTAGGATTATAAAAGAAATGAAAATATTTTATTCCTGCCTTTTGTTTAGGTAGAAGGGTATTTTTTTTTTTTAAGATTTTATTTATTTATCTGACAGAGAGAGACACAGCGAGAGAGGGAACACAAGCAGGGGGAGTGGGAGAGGGAGAAGCAGGCTTCCCCCAGAGCAGGGAGCCCGATGCAGGGCTCAATCCCAGGACCCTGGGATCATGACCTGAACCCAGGGCAGACACTTAACGACTGAGCCACTCAGGTGCCCTTAGGTAAAAGTGTATTACTAGAAAAAAGTAAAATAATAAAATAAAATGACACTTACGGGAAACAAATGATACATGTAAAAGTCATTTTAAAGCAAGCAAATGGATGACACACTTAAAAGTTTATTTGCTGTGTACCCTTTATTAAGTCAATGCAATCTTTTTTTACTGTTTTTTATCAGCAACAGATTGTTATTTATTGTTCAACTTCTCACGTATTGAGTTAAAAAAATAATCAACCTCACAATATATATACATCTCTCTATAAACCTGTATTTTATGAAAATGTTAGATACATTGGCTATTTATGACATGGAGAACCCAAAATCTTTTAATCTCATTGAATAAATAGAATTAAATAATTTCATATAAGGGAAAATCCAGAAATATCTATCCTACCTTTCAGAAGTTAGCTGACTTATTTTAATAAGTCAAAAAGTCCTCAGAGGAATGTAGGGGGGGCGGAGCAAGATGGCGGAGGAGTAGGAGACCTGGATTTCGTCTCCTCTCAGGAATTCAGCTGGATAGGGAATCAAACCATTCTGAACACCTACAAACTCAACAGGAGATCAAAGAAAAGAAGAGCAACAACTCTCTCATCAGAAAAGCGACCACTTTCTGGAAGGTCTTTTCTGATTTGTATAGAGTATATTTTCTGGGGACGTGGTTACTCTGCTAGCATTTTGTTCTCTCATTCATCTATTCTCCTCTGCACAAAATGACAAGACGGAAAAAAATCACCTCAACAAAAAGAACAAGAGGTAGTACCGACTGCCAGGGACCTACTCAATACGGACATTAGTACGATGTCAGATCTAGAGTTCAGAATCATCACTTTAAAGATACTAGCTGGGCTTGAAAAAAATATCGAAGTTATTAGAGAAACCCTTTCTGGAGAAGTAAAAGAGCTAAAATCCAACCAAGTAGAAATCAAAAAGGCTATTAATGAGGTGCAATAAAAAATGGGGGCGCTAAGTGCTAGAATAAATGAGGCAGAAGAGAGAATCAGTAATATAGAAGATGAAATGATGGAAAATAAAGAAGCTGAGAAAAAGAGAGATAAACAACTACTGGATCACGAGGGCAGAATTTGAGAGATAAGCGATACCATAAGACGAAACAACATTAGAATAATTGGGATCCCAGAAGAAGAAGAAAGAGAGAGAGGGACAGAGGGTATAATGGAGCAAATTATAGCAGAGAACTTCCCTAATTTGGGGAAAGAAACAGGCATGAAAATCCAGGAAGCACAGAGAACCCCTCTCAAAATCAGTAAAAATAGGTCAACACCCCGACATCTAATAGTAAAACTTACGAGTCTCATAGACAAAGAGGAAATCCTGAAAGCAGCTCGGGATAAGAGATATGTAACCTACAAGGGTAGAAACATTAGATTGGCAACAGACCTATCCACAGAGACCTGGCAGGCCAGAAAGGACTGGCAGGATATATTCAGAGCACTAAATGAGAAAAATATGCAGCCAAGAATACTATATCCAGCTAGGCTGTCATTGAAAACAGAAGGAGAGATAAAAAGCTTCCAGGACAAACAAAAACTAAAGGAATTTGCAAACACGAAACCAGCCCTACAAGAAATCTTGAAAGGGGTCCTCTAAGCAAAGAGAGACCCTAAAAGCAACATAAACCAGAAAGGAACACAGACAATATATGGTAACAGTCACCTTACAGGCAATACAATGGCACTAAATTCCTATCTTTCAATAGTTACCCTGAATGTAAATGGGCTAAACACCCCAATCAAAAGACACAGGCTAACAGACTGGATTAAAAAACAAGATCCATTGATATGCTGTCTGCAAGAGACTCATTTTAGAACCAAAGACACCCCCAGATTGAAAGTGAGGGGGTGGAAAACCATTTACCATGCTAGTGGACACCAAAAGAAAGCTGGGGTGGCAATCCTTATATCAGACAAATTAGATTTTAAGCCAAAGACTGTAATAAGAGATGAGGAAGGACACTATATCATACTTAAAGGATCTATCCAACAAGAAGATCTAACAATTGTAAATATCCCTGCCCCTAACATGGGAGCAGCCAATTATATAAGGCAATTAATAACAAAAGCAAAGAAACACATTGACAACAATACAATAATAGTGGGGGACTTTAACACCTCCCTCACTGAAATGGACAGATCGTCTAAGCAAAAGATCAACAAGGAAATAAAGACTTTAAATGACACACTGGACCAAATGGACTTCACAGACCTATTCAGAACATTCCACCCCAAAGCAACGGAATACACATTCTTCTCTAGTGCCCATGGAACATTCTCCAGAATAGATCACATCCTAGGTCATAAATCAGGTCTCCACCGGTACCAAAAGATTGGGATCATTCCCTGCCTATTTTCAGACCACAATGCTTTGAAACTAGAACTCAATCACAAGAGGAAAGTCGGAAAGAACTCAAATACATGGAGGCTAAAGAGCATCCTACTGAAGAATGAATGGGTCAACCAGGAAATTAAAGAAGAATTAAAAAAATACATGGAAACCAATGAAAATGAAAACACAACTGTTCAAAATCTTTGGGATGCAGCAAAAGCAGTCCTAAGAGGAAAGTATATAGCAATACAAGCCTTTCTCAAGAAACAAGAAAGGTCTCAAGTACACAACCTAACCCTACACCTAAAGGAGCTGGAGAAAGAACAGCAAATAAAGCCTAAACCCAGCAGGAGAAGAGAAATCATAAAGATCAGAGCAGAAATCAATGAAATAGAAACTAAAAGAACAGTAGAACAGATCAATGAAACTAGGAGCTGGTTCTTTGAAAGAATTCACAAGATTGATAAACCCCTGGCCAGACTTATCAAAAAGAGAAGAGAAATGACCCAAATCCACAAAATCATGAATGAAAAAGGAGAGATCACAACCAACACCAAAGAAATACAAACAATTATAAGAACATATGATGAGCAACTCTATGCCAGCAAATTAGATAACCTGGAAGAGATGGATGCATTCCTAGAGATGTATCAACTACCAAAACTGAACCAGGATGAAATAGAAAACCTGAACAGACCTATAACCACTAAGGAAATTGAAGCAGTCATCAAAAATCTCCCAAAAAACAAGAGCCCAGGGCCAGATGGCTTCCCAGGGGAATTCTACCAAACATTTCAAGAAGAATTAATACCTATTCTTCTGAAAGTGTTCCAAAAAATAGAAACAGAAGGAAAACTTCCAAACTCGTTTTATGAGGCCAGCATTACCTTGATCCCAAAACCAGACAAAGACCCCATCAAAAAGGAGAATTACAGACCAATATCCCTGATGAACATGGATGCAAAAATTCTCACCAAAATACTAGCCAATAGGATCCAACAGTATATTAAAAGGATTATTCACCATGACCAAGTGGGATTTATCCCTGGGCTGCAAGGTTGGTTCAACATCCGCAAATCAATCAATGTGATACAATACATTAACAAAGGAAAGAACAAGAATCATATGATCCTCTCAATAGATGCAGAAAAAGCTTTTGACAAAGTACAGCATCCTTTCTTGATCAAAACTCTTCAGAGTATAGGGATCGAGGGTACATACCTCAATATCATAAAAGCCATCTATGAAAAACCTACAGCAAATATTATTCTCAATGGGGAAAAACTGAGAGCTTTCCCCCTAAGGTCAGGAATGCGGCAGGGATGTCCACTATCACCACTGCTATTCAACATAGTATTGGAAGTCCTAGCCACAGCAATCAGACAACAAAAAGAAATCAAAGGCATCCAAATCGGCAAAGAAGAAGTCAAACTCTCTCTCTTTGCAGATGATATGATACTTTATGTGGAAAACCCAAAAGACTCCACCCCAAAACTGCTAGAACTCATACAGGAATTCAGTAAAGTGGCAGGATATAAAATCAATGCACAGAAGTCAATGGCATTCCTATACACCAACAACAAGACAGAAGAAAGAGAAATTAAGGAGTCCATCCCATTTACAATTGCACCCAAAACCATAAGATACCTAGGAATAAATCTAACCAAAGAGACAAAGGATCTGTACTCAGAAAACTATAAAATACTCATGAAAGAAATTGAGGAAGACACAAAGAAATGGGAAAACGTTCCATGCTCATGGATTGGAAGAACAAATATTGTGAAGATGTCAATGCTACCTACAGCAATCTACACATTCAACGCAATCCCCATCAAAATACCATCCACTTTTTTCAAAGAAATGGAGCAAATAATCCTAAAATTTGTATGGAACCAGAAAAGACCCCGCAAAGCCAGAGGAATATTGAAAAAGAAAAGCAAAGCTGGCGGCATCACAATTCCGGACTTCCAGCTCTATTACAAAGCTGTCATCATCAAGCCAGCATGGTACTGGCACAAAAACAGACACATAGATCAATGGAACAGAATAGAGAGCCCAGAAATGGACCCTCAACTCTATGGTCAACTAATCTTCGACAAAGCAGGAAAGAATGTCCAATGGAACAAAGACAGTCTCTTCAACAAATGGTGTTGGGAAAATTGGAGAGCCACATGCAGAAGAATGAAACTGGACCATTTCCTTACACCACACACAAAAACAGACTCCAAATGGTTGAAAGACCTCAATGTGAGACAGGAGTCCATCAAAATCCTAAAGGAGAACACAGGCAGCAACCTTTTTGACCTCAGCTGAAGCAACTTCTTCCTAGAAACATCGCCAAAGGCAAGGGAAGCAAGGGCAAAAATGAACTATTGGGACTTCATCAAGATAAAAAGCTTTTGCAAAGCAAAGGAAACAGTCAACAAAACCAAAAGACAACCGACAGAATGGGAGAAGATATTTGCAAATGACATATCAGATAAAGGGCTAGTATCCAAAATCTATAAAGAACTCATCAAACTCAACACCCAAAGAACAAAGAATCCAATCAAGAAATGGGCAGAAGACATGAACAGACATTTTTCCAAAGAAGACATCCAAATGGCCAACAGACACATGAAAAAGTGCTCAATATCGCTCAGCATCAGGGAAATCCAAATCAAAACCTCAATGAGATACCACCTCACACCAGTCAGAATGGCTAAAATTAACAAGTCAGGAAATGACAGATGTTGGCGGGGATGCGGAGAAAGGGGAAGCCTCCTACACTGTTGGTGGGAATGCAAGCTGGTGCAGCCACTCTGGAAAACTGTATGGAGGTTCCTCAAAAAGTTGAAAATAGAGCTACCATATGATCCTGCAATTGCACTACTGGGTATTTACCCCAAAGATACAAAAGTAGGGATCCGAAGGGGTACATGCACCCCGATGTTTATAGCAGCAATGTCCGCAATAGCCAAACTGTGGAAAGAGCCAAGATGTCCATCGACAGATGAATGGATAAAGAAGAGGTGGTATATATATACAATGGAATATTATGCAGCCATCAAAAGGAATGAGATCTTGCCATTTGCAACGACGTGGATGGAACTGGAGGGTATTATGTTGAGTGAAATAAGTCAAACAGAGAAAGACATGTATCATATGATCTCACTGATATGAGGAATTCTTAATCGCAGGAATCAAACTGAGGGTTGTTGGAGTGGGGGGTGGGGTGGGAGGGATGGGGTGACTGGGTGATAGACACTGGGGAGGGGAAGAATGAAGCGGGGGAAATCGGAGGGGTAGACGAACCATGAGAGACGATGGACTCTGAAAAACAAACAGGGTTCTAGAGGGGAGGGGGGTGGGAGAATGGGTTAGCCTGGTGGTGGGTATTGAGGAGGGCACATTCTGCATGGAGCACTGGGTGTTGTGCACAAACAATGAATCATGGAACACTTCATCTAAAACTAATGATATAATGTATGGGGATTAACATAAGAATAAAAAAAAAAAGTCCTCAGAATTACGAGTATGTTCCTTCCATTAAAGAAAAAACACTCTTCTGCGTTTTCCTTTGAATATTTAAGTACCTTTAATATATAATCATATCAAAATACAATCTAATTTATTTATATTTCTTTTTTAATAGATTTTATTTATTTATTTGAGAGAGAGAGAGCAAGAGAGAGAGAGAGTACAGACTGGGGGAGGGACAGAAGGAAAGGGAGAAGCAGACTCCCCGCTGAACAGGGAGCCCAATGCGGGACTCAATCCCAGGACCCTGAGATCTTGACCTGAGCCGAAGGCAGATGCCTAACCGACTGAGCCACCCAGGCACCCTCAATTTATTTATATTTCCAGAAGTATAATCTTTATTTTTACATAATCATCACTTTAAATAATGATAAAATTAGATTCAATATTTATTCAATTATCAATAACCTCAAAATAGCACAAAAATATAAAGATAAGAAAGTCAGCTTCTCAATCATAAAATCCAATGAATGTTGGAAGCAAATATACATAAATAAAGGGCCAGCCAAACTTAAACGTCATTTCAAATAGTGTCATCACAGAACTACCTATCTAGTTTTTTTCCACCCACCCCCAGCTTCCTGGCCCAGCTCCAGCCTACCGCTTGCCCTCTCGGAGCACTTATTCCCTAGGGGAGCGCTAGTGACACTGCTTAAAATGCAGCTTCACACCCTAACCACACGTGGGTAAAATTAGTGTTTTTTTAAATGACAGAGGACAAATTAAACATGACAAAAACAGCAAAATGGATCACAGTCCATTGTACAAATTTCTTTGTATGTGTTTTAGGCAAATTTGAGGCTGCATCATTTCTAGTTTATTCTGAGTAAGAATTTATCAAATCATTTATTGATTTTGAATTCACAATAGTCTATCCAAATATATATAATTACATATATATTATTATATAGCCTTGATTTTTTGAGGCAGTCTCTTTGAAAACACTTACTATACTTTTCTTGTATCCTACAACTATGGCTTCCTAGCAGAGAGCGTTATTAACCTCTGTGACTAACTCTGCTGTGACTGGGCAAGCTTTTCCTCTCTCATCACAGTCATGTTCTTGTTTGTGCACAAAAGTAATTTGCAGCTCTGCAGATTTGCTGAGAGGGTCTCCCTAGGATGTCTCAAACACTCCCTTGAATAATATTAAGTGTCTCAAATGCACACAAGTAAACTCTAGAGTATAGTCCAACCATTTTATCCAACCATGAATTTGAGATGCTGAACTTACTATAAATTTGTTGGAAGGTAGTTTAGGGATAAGTCTAATTCCCTCCAAGGTACGTGCTACCATATATTGAACTCTATACCATATATACTGGTCATTATGCTATGTGTTTTACATGCAGGGTTTCACTTTTTCCTCTCCTTATCCTTAGAGTTAAGGTCCATGGTCCTATCTGCCTTACATATGAAGAAAAATGAAGTCCAGAGAGAATAACTAACTTGTGTGAAGTTGATGGCAGAGCTGAGATTCAAACTCTGATCTGTAGGATTCCAGAGGTCTAGATGAGGTCTTTATAAAAATGTCTTTGTTTCTGATTTAGAAAAACTTTTTTTGAGGTATACTCTATATACAAATAAAGACACTCATCGAAATGTACTTTTTGATGTGTTCTGACAAATGCATATGTGTGTGTAACCACCGTCATAAATTAAATTGGTATAAAACATTTCCATCATTCCAAGAAATCATCTTCTACACCTTTTTTTTTTTAAAGATTTATTTATTTATTTGAGAGAGACAGAGTGAGCAGGGGGAGAGGCAGAGGGAGAGGGAGACAAGCAGACTCCCTGCTAAGTGGGGAGCCTGATGCCGGCCTCCATCCCACAACCCTGAGATCATGACCTGAGCCGAAATCAAGAGTGCAACACTTTACCGACTGAGCCATCCAGGTGCCCCATCTTGTACACCTTTTCTATCAATTGTGACCCCATTCCCAGCTGCCCCAAACCATCGCCCTACTTTTTATCATTATAGTTTTGTATTTTATGGTTTAATATAAACAGAATCCTGCATTATGGAAATTTTTTTAACAGCTTTCTATACCTCAACCTATCTTTAATATTCATCCATGCTGTTGTGTTTATCAGTGTATGCTATTTATATTGTTTATATCAACTGCTGTATAAATCTGTATATTTTATTTTAATTGGTAAGTACTCCTCTGTTGTATCTATATACCAAAATTTGCTTAGTCATTCATCTGTTGATGAACCTTTGGGTTGTTACCAGGTTTTAGCTATTCTGAGTAAAGCTGCTATGAATATTTGTGTCAAGTCTTTATGTGGATAAATATAAATTTACATATAAATTGTTTTTCTTAAATAAATGCTCAGAAGTAAAACTGCTTGGCCATATGATAATTGTATTGTTAACTGTATAAGACACAAGAAGTGTTTATATAAAATAAGTTTTAATTCTTATTTTCCTAATGACCAATTATGTTGAGCATCTTTTCATATACCTCTTGATCATTTGTATGGTATTTCTTCATTAGTGAAGTGTGTGTTCAAAAAAAATTTTTTTTGCCAAAATTTTAATTTTAATTGGGTAGTTTATCTTATATTGAATTGCAGAGATTCTGTATGGCTTGGGATTTAATTTCATACACACACATATATACACATATATGTAGATATATGTATGTATGTATATTATACCAATATTTTCTTTTTTTTTAAGATTTTATTTATTTATTTGACAGAGAGACACAGCAAGAGAGGGAGCACGAGCAGGGGGAGGGGCAGAGGGAGAGAGAGAAGCAGGCTTCTGGCCGAGCGGGGAGCCTGATGCGGGGCTTGATCCCAGGACGCTGGGATCATGACCTGAGCCGAAGGCAGATGCTTAACGACTGAGCCACCCAGGTGCCCCTCTATCAATATTTTCTACCAGTTTGTAAATTCCTGGTACCTCTCAAAAGACAAAATTAAAAAAAAAAAAGCCTACTGAAATTTTATTTTGGAAAGAATTAAAACATCTTCACTTTTAAGTCTTTTCACTTAAAAATCTTTAATTTCCCTGAACAATACTTTTTGGTTCTCACTAAATGGATCTTGCACGTATTTTGTAAAATGTATGCCTAAGTATTTCCTGTTTTATGATACCATAGTAAATGATATTGTTTTCTTAATTACAATTGCCAGCTGTTCACATAGTATATAGAAATGTAATTATATATTTTTGTATATTCATATTATATATTGTGATGTTGCTAAGCTTGTTTTTGATATAGCAGTTAGGTTTTTTTGGTTTGATTTGGTTTGGTTTTTTACTAATCCTTAGGATTTTCTATAGACCTGATTATTTTTTCTGTAAATATAGTTACACGTCGTTTGTACTTTATATGCATTGTGTTTATTTTCATCACCGTCTTACATTGGGCTACAAGCTCTAGAACAATGGTAAATAGAAACGTTATATGCAAACAATGAATCACAGAACACTACATCAAAAACTAATTATGTAATGTATGGTGATTAGCTAACATAATAAAATTAAATTAAAAAAAAAAAAAAGAAATGTTGACAGTGGCCAAACTTGCCTTGTTCCCTATACTAATTGTTAAACATTCAGTCTTTTACTACTAAACATGTCTTTGGCTGTATTTTTTTTAAGGATGGCCTTTATGAAAAGGTTGGAGACATTCTATTCAATTCCTTTTTTGCTGAGTTTTTGTTATGAGTGATATTTATCAAATTCTTTTCTGCAGCTATTAAGATAATTGTATTATTCTTCTTTCTAATTCTGTTGATAATGGTGAATTATACTGATTGATTTTGGAATATTAAATCAAGCTTGCATTGTTGAGATAAAATCTGGATGGAATTATTCTTTTTATAAATTGTTGAATACTATTTGCTTATATTTTGGTAAAGACGTTGGCTCTAATGTTTACAAAAGACATTTAACTGTAGTTTGATTTTCTAGTAATATCTTTATTTCACTAGAGTAATTCTGGCTTTGTTAAGAAGTTAAGAAATTTCCTTATTCTATATTTTTGAAAAACATGTGTAAAGAATTATTATTATTTCTTTCTTAAATGCATGATATAATTTACCAGCAAAGACATTTGGCCCCGGAATTTTTCTTTGTGTGAAGGTTTTTAATCAGGCCATCAATTTCTGCAAGAGTTATAGAGCTATTCAGATTTTTATTTCCTCTTTAGTCAGCTTTGTTATTTTTTTCTTTCAGTGAATTTCTCCATTTCGCCTAAGTTGAATATATTGGCATAACTATATTCATACTATTTCCTTTTTATCCTTTTAATGACTACAAGATCTCTAATAATGTTCCCCTTTTGGTTCTTGAAATCAATAATTTGCATTTTCTCTTTTGAATTCTTTTGATTAGTCTTGTTAGAAGTTTTTAAAATTTTTTCAAGTTTTTAAATTTTATTCATTTTTTAAAATATCTATCTTGTGACTTTTTTCCTCTGATGTTTATCACTTTTCTATTTCATTTATTTCTGCTCTTAGCATTTATTATTTCCTTTCTTCTATTTATTTATGGCTTAATTTGCCTTTTGTTTTATCTTTTTAAACTAGAATCTTCGGTTTTTTTTCCAGTTTTACACTGTTCTTTATAAAAATTTAATACTACAAATTTCTTTCTAGCACAACCTTAGCTGTATCTCATGAATTTTAATATGCTATGTATATTAGTCAGGGCTCTCCAGGGAAACAAAGCCAATAGGATGTAAACACAAACACACACATAAACACACACAGACATGCATGAATGCACACATACAGATATCACAGATGAGAGAGATTTAAGAGATTGATTGGGTCATGCAATTGTGGAGGCTGGGCAAGTCCAAACCTTCAAGTGTAGGCCTGCAGGATGGAGACCCAGTAAAGAGCTAATGCTGCAGTGTGAGTCCTGATGCTGTCTCCTGGCAGAGTTCCCTTTTCAAAAGGGTAGTTGGTCCTCTAATAAGGTCTTCAATTAATTGAATGAGTCCCACCTACATAATGGAGGGCAATCTGACTTACTCAAAGTCTACCCATCTAAATGTCAATCCTATCAAAACAACACCTTCACATAAACATCCAGAATAATGTTTGAACAAATATTTGACACCCTGGCATAGCTAAGTTGACATATAAAATAAATCATCATGGTATAATGATAATCTTTTTATTTAAAAAAATTTCTAGTAAACTTTAAGTCAGCTAGAAATGTGTGTGTGTGTGTGTGTGTGTGTGTTCAATTTTTTAGTTAGGGATTTTTTGAGATATCTTTCCAATATTGAATTATAGTAAAATTTTTTGTTGTCAGAGAATATAACTCTATGATTCCAATCTTCACAGGGCTTCCTGTTCAAGGAGATGATGACCTGGGTGAGTTTTTTATGGCCCATAAGATAGTCTATCTGGGTTAATGTTATATGTATAATTTTAAATTGTGTCTATTCTTTCTGTTCTTGGGAGCAGATCTGTAAATATCAAGTTCTACATCTTCGTTGACAATGTAATTCATGTCTTCTGTATTATTCCTGGTTTTCTGTCTTATTATTCTATTCATTATTCAGAAAAGAGTGTAGAAGTCCCCAAATATTAGTTAATTATGTTACTCTCCTTTTAATTCTATCAGTTTTTATTTCATGTATTCCTTTTGTTATTGGATTGCTATGTTTTCCTTGATCCTTTATGATTATTAATTATCCCTCATTATCATTGATAATATCTCTTGTTCTTAAATCTTTTTCTGATATTAGTTTAGCCAGTCCAAGGTTTTATGTTGTTTTGTTTGTTTGTTTGTTTTTTGTTTTGTTTTGCATACTGTCTTTTCCATATTTTTCTTTTAACCTATTTGTGGGTGTGTATTTAAAGTGAATTCTATAGACAGCATATCTGTGTGTGTTGAATTTTATCAGACCATTTATACAGAAGGTAATTATTGGTACATGGAGATTTAATTCTACCATCTTGCTATTTGTTTTCTATTTATAGAATCTGTTCTTTATTCATTTGTTTCAATTTCCCTGAATTTGCTTGGATTGAGCATTTTAAGTATTAAATTATATCTGCTAATTATTTTATACAGTTGCTTGAGTTTTTAAATATTCATCTTGAATCTATCACTATTTACCTTTCAGTAATATTATATCGCTTCATTTAAAATATAGAACTTATTAAACATTATGTTCCGATTTCCCTGCTCCCATTCCTTGCACTATTATTGTTATATATTTTACTTCTACACTCATTATAACCCTTATAATAGTTCATAATTTTTGCTTTCATGATAATACTAACTTTTAAATAAAGTAAAAATAGAAAAAATAAGTCATTCATTTATCCATATACTTGCCATTTCTGATGTTCTTCATTCCTTTGTATAAACCCAAGTTTCCATCTGATATCACTTACTTTCTGCCTAAAACCTCTTTAACATCTCATGTACTATAGATCTTTCCAGAAAAATAATTCATTCAGCATTTGTTTGTTTAAAAAATGGTTTTATATGCTTTCATTTTTAAATAACTTCTCTGGACATAGAATTCCACAATGATCTTTTTAATTTATCTTTTAGCACTTTAAAAATGTTATTTTATTGTCTTCTTGGGTAAAATTCTTGTCATTATTCTATTGTTCATAAAGTGTGCTTTTTCCTGTACTGCTTTTCTTCCTTATACTGGTTTTCAGCAATTTGATTATGATGCAGCTTGTTGTGTTTGTGTGCTTGCATGTTTTTTTGTTGTTGTTGTTGTTTTTTTTTAAGATTTATTTACTTATTTGAGAGAGAGAGAGAGAGCATAGGGGAGGGGCAGAGGGACAGGGACAGAGAATCCCAAGCAGAGTCCATGCTGAGCATGGAGCCCAAGGCAGGGCTCCTTCTCAGAACCCCAAGATCATGACCTGAACCAAAACCAAGAGTCAGCCACTCAACTGACTATGTCACCCAGGTGCCTCTGCATGTGTTTATACTCTTTGGAATTTATTGTGATTCTTGGATTTTAAATTTATAATTGTCATCAATTTAAAAAAACAAACATCTATTTCTACAAATATTTTATCCTGTCCTGATTTCTCAACTTTGTGTAACTACAATTATATATTGTTAGGTAGCTCAATATTAAGCCATTTGCCATTAGGGTGTCTTTTTTAATTCTCTGTGCTTCATTTTAGAGAATCCCCAGTCCTATGTCTTCAAGACAATTGATATTTTTCTTCCAAAGTATCTAATATGATATTAATCTTAAACAAACAACATTTTTTTTATTTTAGAATTATTTTTTCATAAACAAACATACTGTTTAGTTCTTGTTATATCTTTAATTCTCTCAATTTTTCATGTTTTCCTTTAAATATTTGTACATATATATAACGGCTGTTCTACTCTTCTAATTATTCTATCATTGTCTTTGTGTTTTTTTATTATGAATCTACTGTTCCCATTGTTTGGAAAGTCTAGTAATTTGGGGTTGAGTGGTAGAAATTGCTTTATGATGTCCATTATTTGGATTTTGTTGCCTTTCTTTATAGAAAGATGACCTTTGTTTTGGCAGAGACATAGTTATTTTCTATTCAGTCTGATCATCTGAAGATACGTTTTAAAGCTTTCTTAGAGAAGGTTTAGCATAATCTTCATTCCATCTCAATTAATAATATGTAATTCAACTCAACTATTAAGGCATGACTTCTTAGGGTCTCCAATGAACACTTTGTGTAGTCTCTGAGGGTTACCACATTGGCTTGTGAGAGCTCAAATATCTCCCCAAACTTTGTGAGCACTGAAAATTTTTTCTGATACAAATCCTCTGTCATTTTTTACTTGGCTTATGGAATTTCAGTCTCTAAATAAACAGGTTAATAGTCAGGCAAAGCTCAAGTGGTCCAATAGCAGATTTCAAAAACCCTTTTTTTCTGCATATATTCCTTCTTTCTGAAAATCTACCTGGCAATTTACAGCCATATCAGACTCTCTCAGCTACTCTTTATTTCCTCAATTAGTGATACTTCTGGACTCTGTTTAAACTCCCCTACTGTACACCTAATATTCAGAAACTCATTCTAGGAAGAAAGCTAGGGAGGTTGTAGGACTCATCTACTTTGTTTCCTTTTTTTACAGAGATCAGATTTGTGCTTCCTCTTATCCAAAGTCTTAAAAGAGTTATCTCATACATTTTGTCTCATGTTCTAGTTGTTTATAACAGAAGGTTACATGAGGTCCTTGTTACTCCATCATGGCTGAAAGGAGAAGTCTAACTAAGGCTTAACTCAGTTTATTCTGTGGCCCAGACTTTTAACCACTCTCTTTGCTGATATTTTTGCCACTGGATTTTCCTGTGGGTGCACCATGAACCTATGGCAAATTAAAATCAACAAGTCTTTTATATGTGAAGTGATCTCAAATCAAAATATTTAACCTAGATTTGTATAAAATAGAATATATTTGTAATTCAACTTAAATATGGATCTTTGCATTTTCTATTACTGAATGTACATTTGGTGCATCTTGATTTTGTTACCCATTACATAAACTATCATTATCACTGTTTTTCATTTGCAAATGCAATTAAATTGCCTTCTATTTTTCCTTCCCTTATGATAAAAATGTTGAACAATACAAAACTAAACACTAATTTCATTTAAAAACTTCATCCAGGGGTGCCTGGGTGGCTCAGTTGGTGGAGCGTCCAGCTCTTAATTTTGGCTCAGGTCATGATCTCAGGGTTGTGAGATCAAGCCCCACATTAGGCTCCACACTCAGCAGGGAGTCTGCTTCTCTCTCTCTCTCTCCCTCTCTCCCTTCCCCCACTTACACTCTCTTTCTAAAATAAATAAATAATCTTTGAAACAACAACAAAACTTCATCCAGTTTGGAATCCACCCATATACATTCTCCAGGTTATTCAACCACTTGAGTCTTCTATAATCCAGACACATTTGTCTCCCTTATCCATTAGCATATCATGAGAGATTTTTGACAACTACTATGGCCTGCATCTTCAGCAAACCTTAATAACACAGTCAAAAAAAGGAAATGGGGCTTGTTTGATAGGACTTGTTCCTAGTTAATTAATGCTGGTTTCTAGCATTTCCTACATTCCTAAGAGCACATAAACCATATGCTCAGGAACCCAGTAAAGACTTCAATGGTGGCTTAGATATTTTTGAACTTGAATCATTTCCTTAGTTTTAAAATTGAGATGCTTACTACTTCTGCTTATTTTCCATTTATTTAAATTCTGGGGAAAAAATGACATTTTACCAATTACATTTTACTACTTACATTTAATGATTACATTCTACTAATGTAACTATAATTAATTTTTGTCTAAAATATAATTTGCCTGGATTTAGAAGACTGAATACTTTCAATTAAAGAGTCCATAATAGCTCTTCTTTGCTGATTATTTAAGGACTGAGCTTCTAAAAACTTTTACAAATTAACTGAAAGATCTCTTGCAATAGGAATCAGGAGGCGAAGATTGTCATTACCCTCATGAAACTCACAGGAAAGGAGATATATAAAAAAATTCACATAAAAATATGTAAAATAGCAAGTATTAAGTCTTAAGAAAGATAGTCACATAGTGTTGTGAGAACAGGAGGATCTCACTAAATTTGGGAAGTTAGAAAAGGTTTCCCCAAGGGGGATTTTAAAAATGAGTACCAAGGTAGGCAGTGATGATAAAAAGGCCATCATTTTAAGTAGAGGAAACCGCATAAGAAAAAGGCCAGGCTTATGTGCTTGGCTTTAAATCCCTAATGTTGTGTATGCAGCAACACTTCTCACTTCTGCCATTTTCTTTCTAATCCTCATTTACACTAAAATAGGAGTTTGTTTTTCCTGATGAGTAACTAGCACTCAGAACAGTGCCTTGTGTGGTAGTCATTCAATCACTATTTGCTGACTGAATGAATAAAAGAATGAAAAAAAAAAAAGAATGAATAAAATTATCAAACACTGCTCAGGAATTGACTACATTTATTCTAATCTTAATTTTCCTGTTCAATTGCTTCACCTCTGGAACACCAAATATTTCACCTTTTCTTTTTTTTTTTTTAATATTTTATTTATTTATTTGACAGAGAGAGACAAAGAGAGAGAGGGAACACAAGCAGGGGGAGTGAGAGAGGGAGAAGCAGGCTTCCCGCCAAGCAGGGAGCCCGATGAGGGGCTCGATCCCAGGACCCTGGGATCATGACCTGAGCCGAAGGCAGACGCTTAACGACTGAGCCACCCAGGTGCCCCAATAAATATAATTTTTTAATAATGTTAGTTAACATTATAAGAAAAATTAACAAAGCTGCAATAAGGCCAAAACATGAGCCATATGTCTTTTCAATCTACATAGTGTTGAAATCACCAAAGACTTTTCTAAGAGAATATATTTAGTTAAAATATTTGTTTAAATTGTATTAAAGAGGGTGCCTGGGTGGCTCAGTCAGTTAAGTGTCTGCCTTCGGCTCAGCTCATGATCCCAGGGTCCTGGGATCAAGTCCTTAATCGGCTCCCTTCTCAGTAGGGAGCCTGCTTCTCCCTCTCCCCTTGCTTCTCCCCCCTGCTCACGCTCTCTCTCTCTCTCCCTCTCTCTCTGTGTCAAATAAATAAATAAAATATTTTTAAAAAAATAAATAAATAGGGTGCCTGGTGGCTCAGTCATTAAGAGTCTGCCTTCGGCTCAGGTCATGATCCCAGGGTCCTGGGATCAAACCCCACATCGGTCTCCCTGCTTGGCGGGAAGCCTGCTTCTCCCTCTGCCACTCCCCCTGCTTGTGTTTCTTATCTCACTGTGTCTCTTTCTGTCAAATAAATAAAATCTTTAAAAAAAAATGTATTAGAGATTGCATATTTACTAAAATTTGCAGATTTTTGTCCAGTAGAGATATAAATTGTTTCTGTCTGATAGCATGGACAAGTCCAAAGTTTAATGCCTTGCCCTATAAGACATCAGCCAGTTTTGCTTCTAACCCAGAAGTCTTATAATATTTAATTATTTACATAATTATCTGAATTTTTATATCTTATTATAACACACACACTTATAGTATATACACACACTTCTCAAATGCCCTTGGCTCTTTGAACTGACCTTAATATCTTACTTGTTTCCTCTTGTAGTGAGTTCAATAAAATTTTTAACACGTTTGTTTTATATTTGCATTATATCACTACTTTAACACTTTTCAAATTTTCTTTAATGCCAATCACACTCTCTTCCTGGTTTTATCTCCTGGGAAGCTTGATGAAACATGATTTATCATATATGCCTCTCTATTCCTTCAGTGTATTATTCTGTCCCCCTTACTTCCCCATAATTAAACCCCTCTACCTATATCATCAAGTAGCACTATATATTTGCATTAACCACCTTAAATACATTTTAGTGAGCCAGACTACACATTGCACTACAATCAATCCAATAAAAAATATTTTGTACTTTATTTCATATCCACATTTAATTTTATCTCCTCTGTTATGATTATCTTGAGAATTAGAATCATGTCTTGCTTTCATTTGTTTATTTTCTTATCTTCATCTTAGTAAACAGAATAGCAAATAATTTAATTTTAACCAACATAATATTTACAAAGCATTCACTTCAAGTAATGAAAATGAGAATACACATATTTGAAAGGGGTGTTTAAGGCAGCACTAAGAATATATCTCACAACCAATGGAAGCCAACATTTCCTAGAGGAAGTATTTTTTTTTATGTAGTGATATACCTTTTCATGTAACAAATCAATTGAATAATATTTTACACAGATGTATCACATTTCCCAGAGAACAAGTCAATACCAATGACTATTTTATAGCACTACATCCTGAAACATAAAGAAGTTTTTGTGACACACCCTAACTCACCCAGCAGGCATACTGCAAATCTGGCAACGTAATTCACTTTGAAATTAAAATGTTAAAAATTTGTCTACATCTAAACAATCACATTGGATGCTTCTCAAGGATTAGAGTCCTACCCATCTGTGGGGAATACTGAAGAAGATAATGGTGATGAAAACTTGACAACAACATGACACATGAAAGGAAATTCCTGCTATGATGGGAGAGGTGAAAGCCACATCTGTTATTAACATTAAACAGGAATAAGGCCACACAATAAAAAGTGGCCCAAGGAAATGCAAACTGAATTGTTCTTTGATTTTTTTTCCTTTTTAAATTTATCAGACCTTTATATTAATAAATGAATACTGAACACAGATATAATATGCTTAAGAATATTAGCAAGCTCTGAATAAAACAGTTGGTAATAGTTAATGTATTTCAGTTTTCTTCATAACTATAAAAAATAACTTTTATGTGTGATGATATATTCCCTATTAATTTTAGAATTATAAAGGGATTATGATAAAAAAATAAAGGGATTAGATGCTTAAGAAATGCAATTTTTACAATTATTCTATCAAAATTTCCCCCCATTTTTGTGGGTATCAGAGATTTATAAAACTGTGGGACGACTCCAGAATATAAGGGCTTTATCAGTTTGTTATAATTGTAGTTTGGATAGTCAATGAAAGAGAACTCAGCCAGAAAAATAAATTATCCCCCAGAATTTTCCTTCAGAGACTTACTAAGTTCTAATTTAGCCTTGGATGGTTTAATGGCTGTTAAAAGTTGCAATGTCTTGGGCATATTTGTTATTGAGGACACATAGACCGTATATATTTAATATTGTCTTTCAAGTTGCATCTTTTCTAGCAATTTTTATACCACTTACTCTGTTGTATCTTTTTTAAAAAATTTACAAATGTTGATGTTGAATGTATTTGATGTATCATGTAAACAAAATCATTTCCTTTACCTGTCCTGGGGAGGCATGCAATTTTACATTAAAAATCTAATGACTTCAGTTTGCATGAAGACTGAGTCCAACTACCATTCATTTAAATGACTAATCATACATAGATTGATTATGAGGATGCCATCTTAAAAGTGGGCCATATGTTGTAACAACACAGAGATTATTAACAAATGTTAATCAAATAATCAACTGGAAAAGTCACTAATTCTGTTTAGAAAATGAGAACTCTATAGAGTTTTTGATGAAACAGATTTTTTTCTTTCATATGTGGCCATCATCCATATCCTACAACATACTAGTGATTTGACTGCATATGTATTTTCTTTATTCCTTGATTGATTTGTGGCTTTTCTGAAATAGGATGGAAGTGAAAGATGGGGGCAATGACTTTCTTCTTCAACTTTTTAGTAGATAGGATCTCCTTCATAGTGAGTAGGGTTAGCCAAGATTAAAGGGGACTTGGTTTTCTCTTTTAGAATTTAGAAGTGATTACCACAGTTAAACTTCAAACAATGAAGAAACCTTGATCTGTGTGTACCTGAGATGCTCAGTGAAGATCAGAATTTCTAGGGGTACCTGGGTGGCTCAGTAGGTTGAGAAACTAACTCTTGATTTTGGTTCAGGTCGTGATCTCAGGGTCCTGGAATCTAGCCCTGCCACAGGCTCCCCACTCAGCGGGGAGTCTGCTTGTCTCCCTCTCTCTTTGCCTCTCTCCCTGCCTACATGCTCTTTCTCTCACTCTCTCAAATAAATAAATAAAACTTAAAAGAGTTTCCACTGAAGAATATGGGAATCCTCAAACAACTGTAACAATACTTGAAGGAAGAAAACTCATTGTACAAGACAAAACCAAAGCAATGAGGGATGAAATATAGAAATCTTAACATTCTAACTTTTAGCTTTACCTTAAAATGGACTATCACATTATCATCTCAGCCATCTATTTGTATTTTTGCTCATTCATTGTGGAGGTTAAGAGAGGTTTGTGGATTGTGACAATAGTAAAGTTCAGTTCATCTCTTAATGAAATTCATAATAGTTAAAATGGAATTGTGCCAGTGAAATTTACTGGAATGAGTATGGTTTGGCACCATATAGATCCTTATTTAAACTTCTGCTGCTTTGCCAAATTCTCATTGGATGAATAAGTGGTAAAATGAATTAGTCTTACTAATTCCTATTTTTTTCATCTCTAAAATAAAAATAACAATCCCTATATCACTGAGAGATAGGGGAATTAATGATATGAAATATGTAAAGCTCCCAGTACATAGCAGACACTTAGTAAACGATAGGTGTTAATAGTGGTAGTAACAGTAATACCTTTAGGTTAGAAACAACTTCTGGCACATGTGAGAGAAAAAATATGTAAATGTTAATTCCAAGTGACTAGATATGGCCCCAGAAAATTATGACTGGGATTAAAGCTAATTTATGATTCAAGATAAAATCAATAGCTAATAGTTGATCAGCTCATTATCTATATTGCAGTTCTAAAAACAAAAGCTCTAAAAAATATGAATAAATAAATAGATAAATACAAAAACTCTAATGGAGAAGACACCTCTTGATTCCATATTCACTAAGCAATCCTTTGAATTATAATTTGCTTTTTTTAAATTTTATTATGTTATGTTAGTCACCATACAATATATCCTTTTTTTTTTAAGTTCTAAGGCAGCCTCTTTTTTTTTAAATTTTTTTATTGTTATGTTAATCACCATACATTACATCATTAGTTTTTGATGTGGTGATCCAGGATCCATTGTTTTCCTATAATACCCAGTGCTCCATGCAGTACATGCCCTCCTTAATACCCATCACGGGGCTAACCAATCCCCCCTCCCCCCTCCCCTCTAAAACCCTATTCTATGTATTTTTTAAAATTTGTTTATTATGTTATGTTAATCACCATACATTACATCATTAGTTTTTGTATTCTATGTATTTTGCCTAACAATATAGAATGTGCTTTTCAGAAAGATTACATTTGTCCTGATGAATAGTTATTAATTAAAGAACTAGCTTGGTTTATGAATCAACTGCAATAAATTTGGTTATTCTGAGCCAGATTTCTTGAGTCTGATCATTCTGAATCACTGAAAAATACAAGACTCCGGAGTCACAAAACTGAGTACTACACTTGGACCACAATTTTTAAGCCAACGTCATGATTTTCTGCTGGACACATTGGAGCACTTACCGTTTATGCTAGTAAAGAACACTTATGTCTCACTAACACCTATCTTTCTGAAAAGAAATCAAATATTTTTAAGATTATTTTGCAAATGCTCACATAATAATAGATACATATTTCAGTTCCCATTAATTTAAAAAACAACAGTGGAAAAAGTAATTAGGAATTCAAATCCTAAACAGTCACTGTGGTGGTTATTAGTGTTCTTAAGAAATACTTTGTTTCTCTTCCTTTATTAACATCTGGTAGAGCATTTCTCCACCCCTTCTAACAATGTGACTTACTTTATCCAAAACACCATGAGCATAAGCAACATGTTTTATTCTGGGGCAGAAACTTTAAGAACATATGAATGAATTGCTACCTTTCCCTCCTTTGACGATTATGGAAGCATGTGTCAACATGAGGACTCCCTTGCTGTGGGTTCCAGGGAGCCTCTAGACTCTCCTCCTGCTATCACTCATTGGTCATATAACCTAAGCAAGCAGTTTGAATTAAACCACTGGTATTTGGGGTTACTTGTTACATAACCTAATCCATTCTGAGTTATGTGACAACTAACCGCACACTTTGAGAAATAATATTTTATGAGTTAAAATATCGTACTGTTCTAACTAGAAATATTAAATGATTTATCACCATATCAATTCTTAGATCCTTTGCTATTATTCTTCTGCAGTACTGGGAGCCCATACCTGATATGATAAAGTACTGCTTTGTCTCACTGAACACCTCAAACCATAAATGTTAATATTGTGAATTCTCAAACAATGAAAATATACATTCCTATACCTAATACTGAAGTATTTCGAGGGATGTGTTGTTTCTGATGTGGAAAAAGATGAAATCTTGCTCCTTAGAAAGATTCTCAACAAGTACATTTTCTGAGGCATACCACTAGTTCTTGTTCATCTAAAGGTAAAGCCAACTATCTAGTTTTGCTCACAGACATTCAACACTTACTATATCCTTTGCATTACACTTAATGTTTTTATACATTATCCCAGTTAATCATCACCACAGTCCTATAAGGTATTGATATTCAATTGTACAGGAAAGAAACTGAAACATACAAAAGTTCAAAATGTGCCTCTGTATACAAATAAAAGATGATTGAGCTGCTGTGTGTCCTAGCTGTCCCATATTATTAAAAATATTTGTTCAGCTCATTTTACTTGGTATCTCTTCATAATCATTAACTGATCACTTGTCCACTACATTTTAACATATGATTTGGTCTAAATGTTATGTTATAAATCATCAATTAAAAATATTACACACCTCAAAATGGTAAATTTTATTGCAATTTTTATGTTTAAATGTGACTAACTGCGTTTGAATGAATACATCATGTTTAAACACACACACACGCACCACAGAGATAAAAAAATATAGGATAGAGCTGCTTCTGTGTGTGTGTCTTAATAGGGTTCCAAAACTGAGGTTGACAGCACGACCTAGTTAGTAAGGTTAATAGCTTGTAGGAGAGAAACATCAGCTCTTCAGCTGTCCCCCAGTGTGGTACATTGCAGTGAAGCTGCAGATATGATGATTTATTAAGCAGCATGTTGCCTTTCACTAAAGACAATACCTATAGATTCAAAAGGGGTGAGGAGCATTATCCATTTCCAAGTTAATAGTCAGCACAAAGAACATTTGTCTATTGGTATGTTTTTGTTAACTGGAGAACTGAAAAGAGTTGAAAAGAACTAGCAGAAAACCAGTAGAACAAAATGTTAACTATTTTCTTCATGAATGACAAGCAAATAGATTAGTATATTCATAAATAATAATCACACAATAAAATTTTAATATTGCCCTAAGAAAATAACTGAAGATTTTTCAGAGGCAATACAACACAAATTTCTCTGTTAGGTCATCCAAAGAATAATAATATATGCTTTAAAATAAATTTAATTTTACCGGTAATTTGAAACAAGTTGTAGTGATTTTTTTAACCATGTCCTAATTTTTCTCTGGTTTTGTATTTTCAGGAAAATATATTAAATCGGCTATTGGCTAAATGATACCATGTAATAGATGGTTCACTAGTGTCTATCATATGAATCTGTATGGAGAATTGTCTATACACTTGGTGCACGTAAATTGAAGAAATTTCAATTTAACTTAGAGTAAGAGAGTGAGAATAAAAAAAACCTGAATCTTGTTAGGTTTGGTAGTAATGAATTTAAAGGCTTAAATACATGTAAGACATTTCCTTCTTAATCAAAGAAACATTTGAATGTATTAATGGAGCATTTCTTACAATGAAGGTTTTTTTAAAAAAAATCAGTGAAAATATAGCAGGCCATTGGAGCCACAATATGAAACCTCTTAATTTAAATTATCCAGGATACAAGAAGTAAAAATTAGAGAACCACATGAGTGAAATATAAGATCTGAACTTCCTGAATGATTCACTTAGGGCAGTAACAGGCTATCAATAAAAAGCTATGAACTCTCTCAACCATATGTAAAAAATAAATAAATAAAATGCTGCACACACAGCTAAATCTCATGTTGCAAATTCTTTTTATATCCATGTTTAAATATTAAGTTCTAAAAAGAATACCCAAGAGAACTGTGGACAAAGGCTGGTGAACTAGGAATAAAGAAATGCACGGAATGCCTGGAAAAAGCTTATTTTATTAAGCTCTGAAATAACTAAAAATGGCAAGAGAATGGTTAGGCTACTCTAACTTCTGGGTCCAAAGGCTATTCTGTAGGAACAATCTGTGTGTGTTTGTTTATTCCAAAATGCTAAAATTCCTGACTCAGAGCTTATAAAATGAATCTCATTCTGGAAATCATTCAGGCAACTGCAAGAATCAAGTGTTGTGAAGAGAAAACTAAGATGAATGGGAAATTATATCCAAAGCATCTGCTCTCTCTGTTGCTCTGATTGGTCACAAAGGCATGAGCAAGCCATGCAAGCATTCTCAACTGTCATGGAAAATCATGCAAGTAGGGTGCATTTTTGCCAAAAAAGTAATGTACTAAATTTTTAAATGGCCAATAAATTAAAAAGAATTTTATAGATGACATAATGCAAAAACATCTGTTCACTTTGGGTTTTATATCTTGTGCACGATTTTAAACAGGATGGTCATAGAAAGTGTATCAGTTAGCTATTGACACAGGGTGCTAAGTAAAAACAACCACAAAAGTCTCAGTGACATACAACCATAAATATTTTTTAGCTCACAAATCTGGGGGCCAGCTACGGCATGGTGCTCTAGTCTGGGCTAGGCAGGGCTTGGCTCTGCTCCATGTGTTTCTTATTCCTCTCCTGGGGCCAGTGGACCAGCCTGATGATTTTTAAGCAGGAACAGTCTGTGTAATATTCCATCAGCAATTTGCATGGCAAAGGCCAAAAGTCAAGGAAGAGCGATAGGAAGGTACACATCTTTTATGGGAATGGTATGAGGAGAGGGAGCAAATATTTCTAAACTAAAATCTGCCATAGAAATCCTCCCCCAAAACACCCCCATTTAAACAAAGATCTGATGGAGCTAAGGCAGCAAACTATATTGGAGGAAGAGAATTTTCTGACAGTGGGAACACTGAATAGCAAAGATAAAGAATTGAGATCACAGCATCAAAGTAGCCAAGAGCTAGAACAGGGTGATTGCAAAGCAGAGCATAGAAGAGGTTAGATAGGTAATAAGAGACTAGAATGCATACCACACTTTGTTGATTATATGGAGTTTGGCATTTACTCTGAAATAAGAAGTTACTGGAGGCTTCTAGACAAAAGAATGACAGGATCAAATCACACTTTCAAAGAAACACTATGGCTACTATTTTGAGAACAGAATTTAGAGGGAATATCAGGAAGCAGTGAGACAAAGTAGGAGAAAAATGCAGTAATTTGGCCAGAAGAAAACGGTAGAAGAGATGTCTAGGGTTGCATTTGGTATATTCAGTCACTCATCCTGTCTACAAATATTTATTGATCATCTACTATGTGACAGGCATTTCATGTAGCTTATATTTAGTAGATAATGTTTTAAAGATTGGGCCTATAGAATTTCCTAATGAATCTATAACAAAAGTCAGTTTCATTAAAACAAAATATAGAACCCACAAGATTTTGGAGGAAGAAAAGAACCTCCAGATTTGGTGAAGCAACAAATCAAGTATTTAGTGCTTAATCAGCTACCTCACCAAATCTGAAGTTTCCTCTCTCTTTTAAATCTTGGAGGTTCTGTGTTTTGTTTTAACAAGCAGAGACCTTCTCTCCCTAACACAAGGAAAAATAAGACTAGTAATAAAATAGGGAATGTTGTATTGAGTCTGTAATTTTTTAAGCTAAAAGTAAAATGTAAATATTTAGCAAAAGAAGAGAAATATGAGAATGATATAAAACTGCATTTAGTATTTTGTGCATTAATTCAAGTTTAAAACTCCACTTGCTTCCTATTGTGTATAAGACAGCAGGAAGAGGATTAAAGTGCTGACAGCTAGCCAACGAAAGAACACAAGGCATATTTCACAATAGAACACATCCCTCCAAATGACCCGTGAGAAACAGAAATGGACCATGTACTGAGTATGTTAAGGCAATAACCTCAGAGAAGGTTTAATGTAGGGATGTAGCAGAAAAAGTTGAGTAGAAATTGAAACCAGCTCTTTGAGGTGGTAGCTTTTGAGCCTCTCCAATACATCCCTCTCTTATGTTACATGGTACGCATGAGGGGGTCATTTCACACAGTTGACAAGTTTAGTGATAATAAGTGGAGATGAGCTGGAACTGAAATCTGTGACATGTCTTCCGGCACATAGTGCAAAAACACACATGGGGAATCCAACCTGAGTAGCTGAAAAGAACAGATCTCAAATACAGAATTATACTTGTCTTCAAGGTCTCCAAATCCCATTAATAACACTTAAGTCATGGAGGATTACTTATTTATTAACAATATTTCTGCCCTCATCTAATCATTTCCATTGAACACACTAAAAATACATATATTAAATATTTTATTGTCACCCAAAAGTATTAGCAGTACTGCCTTTGATGAAATTGCTCAAACTGAGCATCAGTGAGATTATTTTCTTCCTATGTATTCTATCAGGCTTAATTCTATTCTTGGTTGATACCATCTAGAAATACATGAAAATACATGTACATTCGTATTATGGAAATACGTTAGGTTTTAAGTAAACTTCTTTGAGATGGGGAAAATTTTAAACAAGGCACATTTGGATACGATTATTTTGAAGCATAGTAATTTTACATCCTACTTCTCTTAAAAACTCAGAACTTGATTTTCCATATGGATGGTCCAGAAGTATTTGTATTCTTCATCAACTATTCAAATTATTAATTACAGGAAGCAGCTCAGAAATGTGAAAGCTGTGTATTACAGAAGATACTGAAAAATAGATTTTTTGGAGGAATCAAATTTATAGCTGGTGAATTTTAGCTAAAGTTTTTCATATGGTTAATTAATGTTTATAAGTTTTTTAAAAAAAATTTGGTACTTCTACAATTAATGTCTTAAATTTATTATCTTATCCCATTTGCACGAAAGAGAGAGAGAGAGAGATTACATTTCTCTTATAGTAAAGAAAATAAGGAAACTGAAAGTTTAAGTAACTTGTCTAAAATCACCCAGAGGCATGGCAAGAGTGTTGGCTATTTCTATGATACTGTGTGCAAAAAATAGATCAGAGGTTTAATTTTGCTTGATATGACTGAAAACATGCTCAACAATCCTTTAAATATCTTTTGATACTGGAACTTCAATTTTGCAAACTGGTCTAAGCCCTGGAGCTCTCCAATGTTAACATACAAATGAAGAAGATCAGAACCTGTTCAGTGTGAGATCTTTTAAATTGTAAAGTAGTTTGTTTCCTGCAACATGAATGATTATATGTCAAATGAAATCAGTCCATGTACGACATACTTAACACACCAGATTTTAGCTCAGTTTCTAAAACAAAAGTTGTCATCCATAAACAAAAGCATGTGATGTGTCCCCAAACAGCTCATTCACTGTTCTAATTACAATTCTACTCACTTAGCTTATATTCAGTTCAATAAACATTTGAGTGACTATTTTATGCCAGGCATCAGAAACACTTTCAATGAACTTAGAGTCTAGTGAGGGAGAATGACAACAAAATAGAAAATTTCAATAATGTAAAGTGCTAAATTAGAGGTTTACATAGGTAGCTGGCTCTAGGTTAGAGCTCAGATGATGGGCAATTAGTCTCTAGTTTATTCAGAGGGTAAATGTCTTTCTAAATCAGTAGACTCTGGAATCTGGACTACCAGTGAGAAGAAAAGCGAACTAATTTATATTCAATTATCCATTTCCAGTATCAATAGAATGTCAGAAAAAAAATCTGAATTTTGTTCACATAACGGTGACAATTTTTTAAACACATAAACTAATTTTGTAACTGTCTATATTTTTGTGGATAAATATATTGAAGATGAACACATTTTGTAACAACTGCTCACAAAAAATAAAGATAAGTAATGTTTACATAGGACTGAAGAGGAGACAGTACAGAAATAGGACTTTTTTTTTTTAAGTTTGAATCAGTCATATTGATTTCAACTAGAAATTCTGATGTTTTTTTCCAAGGAGTGGAAAAGCATAACCTAATGTAAACACTTGGTATCTTTATTGATATCCAAATTGGCATTTGATTCTAATACATAAAGATGGCATATGAATGGCATTGCTTAGGTTCTTTCAAGCATTTCTACATAAAGTAGAATAGATTACATCAAATGCAATTCAAGACAAAAAATGTATTTAATGAACACTGGAGAAAAAAGTTCTAAACACTAATAAAAAATGTTTTTCTTTTGTCATTGTTTCAAGAACTAAAACTATGGAGGATTCCCTTAACAAATATGATCCATAATGTTCAAAATTAGAATAAAAACTATCAAGAAGTGGGCGCCTGGGTGGCTCAGTTGGTTAAGAGACTGCCTTCGGCTCAGGTCATGATCCTGGAGTCCCTGGATCGAGTCCTGCATCAGGCTCCCTGCTCTGCAGGGAGTCTGCTTCGTCCTCTGACCCTATCCCCTCTCATGTGTTCTCTCTCTCTCTCATTCTCTCTCTCTCAAATAAATAAATAAAATCTTTAAAAAAAAAACTATCAAGAAGTGAGCTAGAATATCATCTCTCTACTCCATTAAATATGCCCCTTTCCTCATCTTAATAGAATATTTAATGTCAACATGCATTTCTACTCTCATTCGATTTTTTAGAATTATTTTTCAAATGTTTAGATTTTGGTGAAAACAAAAACCATAAGCTAAAATGGGTATTGACTAAAATGCATTATTATTTTAGACATGTAGTACCTTGCTTCCTCACTGTTTTGGAATCTTCCAAACTATATAACTAATATGGTTAGATTTTAAGTTTCTTGAGATGACTCCTTTATAACAAGACCCTTTATAAGATATATTAGTTAACTATCCTCCTTCCAATCACATTACTTGTTTGATTTTTAATAAGCTGTACTATTATTTTTTGTCAAGAAATGTAGGTCAATCAAATATATTTTTTAAAGTGTAGCACTTTTATGGATATATTTGACTGCATTATTCTTTAGAATTACTCAGTATTTTCCTAATTCAACTTTTCAGTGGACTAACTTACTGTTTTTTAGCATTTATTGTTAATGGTCAAGTCCTCTGAGAAACAGTAGAAAAAGTGTAAACAATAGCTATGGTATCACTTAGTGTAATTAAACTTTTTAAACTATTACATTTAATAGTACCTTAGTTTTATCACATATTTACTTCGGCTCAGGCATGATCCTGGAGTCCTGGGCTCGAGCCCCACATCAGGCTCCATGCTCAGCGGGAAGCCTGCTTCTCCCTCTCCCACTCCCCCTGCTTGTGTTCCCTCTCTCGCTGTCTCTCTCTGTCAAATAAATAAAACTTTTTTAAAAAATTAATTTTTCTTGGGAAAGAAGTTGCTGAGATATTACAATATTTTATTGAAAAATATCACATTATCAATTATAAAATTCATTATACTTTGACGTACGATTAAGAAAGAAAAAGATGCTGCCAATTAAACCATAATGAAAGTCTATAACATCAACGTTAGGGTGCATTCATATTCCAAAGTTGGCAAAAAAGAAAAAAAATGTAAATCCTGGATTTGATGAATTATAGTAACGATCAAAGTAACAGTAACTCCTGAAATACTGTGGCAAAGTTTGGATAACCTCTTCCTGGGTTACATTTCCTGGTCTTCATTACAGTTACTCATGGTCATGTGACTGAGTGGCTGCCTGCAGAAGCAGTGATATGTTATATTTAGGGGCCGATCTCCAAAGACTTCACCTATGCAGTCATCCATGTTTTTCCTTTTTTGTCTGGGGGACATGGGCCCCCAGGCAAGACTGAAAGTCATGTGTGGAAGATTGTCAAACTGGAGCTCAGAATGACAGACAGCATGAAAGAGAATATCCTCTTTCCCCACCAAAACAGGAAGACCAGGACTGGATTTGTGCATGGGAGATAACACAATTCTTACCAGGTTAAACCACTGGATATGTGAGTCTATTTGTTAAAACAGCTATTATACTAATTATTGCAATTATTCCATTTACTTTTTTTTTTTTAAGATTTTATTTATTTATTTATTTGAGAGAGAGAGAGAGAAACAGCATGAGAGGGGATAGGGTCAGAGGGAGAAGCAGGCTCCCCGCTGAGCCGGGAGCTCGATGTGGGACTCAGTCCCAGGACTCCGGGATCATGACCTGAGCCGAAGGCAGTCGCTTAACCAACTGAGCCACCCAGGCGCCCACAATTATTCCATTTGCTTATGTCCTAAGGCCTTAAAACAACTTAACACAATATTTATTTATCTGAAAATGCAAGATTTAATGGCTGGGCTATATATGAATGATTGATAACACAAAATACATATAGACACAGACACACACACACATTACACATGTAAAGGGCATGGTTTCAGCTACATCCAAAATTAGAATAATTGAATAATACATGAACAATCTCTGTTATGATTTTGTGTGAATTCCATTTACAAAGTATAAAATACATTAGTGTCAAATGATTGCAAATTATATTCAAATACTGATTATACTGTGAGGCTTAAGAACATTAATTTTGCAGTAAGTCTGCCTAAGGTCAAACTTCAGTTCCGTTACTTATTAGCTATATGATCCAAAAAGCTGCTTAACCTCCCTGCCAATAAGAATTACAGGATACCCACCTCCTAGGGTGCCCTGAGAATTAAATGAACTAAAGTACATCAAGTGCTTAGCATAGTACTTGGCATATTGTAAAAATGTGATGATACGAACAAAACCAAGAAAAATAACAAATGTCTGGACTACAGTGTTACCTCTCTATACCACAGCTTTAGTCATCTGCAATTACACCTTGCTGAATATCGCCTTTATTTTCCAGAAAGAAGCAAAGCAGAGAGTGTTCAAGGTTGCTAAAAAGCCAGGGAAAACCCTATCTCATTTGCTGACTCTTTTGAAGAACAGCCTACAGGAGCCTAAACCCTGCTTGCTTCTAAATGGCATGTCTTTCCTTAACAGCCCTTTCCTCTGTTTGAATAAAGTTCCCCATCCTCACTTGCAAATTCAGCAATCACCCTCAGACTGGTCCACGTGGACATTTTTTTCCTATAGCAACCATGTTTTTTCCAGAATGTATCCCATTCTTCATGATGTCTAGGCTGACTGGTTAACAGTTTGGTTTTCATAAATCATCCTACCTTTTCTCAGATGTGGCTTCTTTTCTTCTACTCTTACCGGTTTACCCCCACATTCCAGAGTTGGGGGGAAAACACACAAAGAAAGGCTTACGATATAAGAGAGGCTGAAGTAGCTGCAGAATTATCTCTGACATTCATGCATTCTGGACAAGCAAAAGCATCAGTGAGTCACATTAGTATCACAGTGTTAAAGAAATAATAGGGCATTTCTCTATCCCCATCAGGTACTCAGACTGAATTCTATTTGTTCCTGGGCTCCAAAGAAATCAAGAGTTAAATGCACATATTGGTAATCTGAAACTTCTTCATCTCCCGCTGTTTCCTGCCACATCCTCTTAATCTCCAACACTTGTTGGCTCCCTACAAATTTGAACTTCTTTATTTTAAACAGAGAGGCACTTCTGCTCATCAGTCTTTCCCTATAACCTTTATTGATTGGCACCTCCACCCCTGGCTGCTTCCCAACTTCCTTCTTAAATTTCCAGTTCTCCATGCCCTCTCTCTCATTCTCATATCAGATGACCCTGTCTTGCACTTCTCTGAGAAATGTTTCAACTTGCCCATTGAGATCATATCTAGATGAGAAAAGTGATTTTCAAGCTATAATCTGGTATACAGCTACTTGTTGCTACCATTTATTAATAACATTCACCCTAAATTAGCATAACACTCTCATGTATTTTGTTTTCATTTTCATTCTGTAAGGGAAAACTAGAAATTCAGCTATTTCTGTGTCAGAAAACAAAGGCATGTAGTGATCACATGTTCTTCAGAAGACAAAATAACTTGAGGTGAAAGAGGAAAAGAATCCAAGCAATCTGCCCATAAATCTGATTCTCTGAAAACACACATACACACACACATCATATTAAAGCATCATCTTTACAGATGATTTAGGAATAAAGACAAATTACATAAAAATTATCTCATGCTATACTTTATACCTGTAGATGTTCTTCGAGAAATGTCGAATAGGAAGCTCCTTTGAATGATGTGTCTGTATGGAAAACATTCCAGTTTAATTTAGTGTACTTTCTATAATCTCTGAAGTCAAGCAGTTGTACCTAAAAATTAAAGTAACATTGTATGAGTGGGCTGATAGTGGTGATTTGAGAAACTGCAAATTAGATTTACTTGCCTTTACTGCTTGTGATAGATGTGCCTCAACATACCTTTTAGTAAAATTTTGTTTAAAGGATATTTTTTGATCCTCTGTTTCAATGTTTAAATTAAATTCATTAGCAGCTGTCAACCCCCAAGGAAAAATGTCAACACTAATCAAGACAACATCTGAAGGTGTCAGCTTTCCTTCATTTATCTCCTGTCCCCAGAAGGTATAGAGCCATCAAGGGAAAAACTCCAGGTAATGACTGCTTTTGTCATTTGTTAAATGTGACCAGCATGCAGGTGCACAGGCATGAATGTTGTTTCAAGTTGCCAGTGACACCTGTCTTTATTTTTTTAAGAAATAAAATAAATATTACAAGCCTTAGCTTTATTGTAGGTCTGTACATGACAGTTCACATAGTTGCTTCCTCACGCAGGAGATACTGTAACTATTTGATTCATTGCATTTGTCATACTAGGCACATTCCATTGTTACTTGTAACTTCTCTGCAGCCTTTCTCACTCCCAGACTGGGGCATTTAAGTAATCAATAATTTTTATTCCACTTTCTTCAGCTTACAAAGTAAAGAAAAAAATAGCGAAGGTGATAAATATCTTCGTATATAAAGTTTTGCTCATCTGTAAGAATGAGAGTTTTGCTCAAATTTGAAGCTTAATTAAAGAAAGAAAATTTCTAATGTTGAAACTGGAGTGGTACCTTTAAGAATGGAGAGCTTAGGAATTTTTTTTTCTTTTGAATTACTCATATTACTAGAATGCCAAGGTGACATATTATAATGAGGTTATATATTTATTTTCAACAGAAAAGTAAAGTAATCAAAAGCAAAGAAATAATTTTAAGTACAATTCCTTAGATTCATCTTTTTTTGAAGCAAAGAATAACACTGTGTGTACATATGTATATGTGTGTATATGTGTATGTGCATATGTACATATATATGTATATAATTAAATGAAATTGGCAATAATGGAAAAACTGAGAGAAAGCTCAGATTAAGATGCAATTAGTATTCATTTACTAAGTTCCTGTAACAATAACATATTCTTTGAGTTTCAGAGCAAGATCCTTGAGGTCTTGAGATCCTTGAGATCCTTTTGTTTATTATCCTCGTCTTACACATGGTTATACTCAATCCTAAAAGGTTAAAACGTCTGCTCAAATTCATCAACTAATTTTAAAAGAACTTACATTCTCTCATGTAGTCCAGTATTACTCCCAATCAATTTTATTACAATTTTTATTTCTATTATCATTACTTTTAGTAGAAGTAGGTAATGCTTATTGAGTGTTAGCAATATGCTAGACCCTTTGCTGGGCTCTTTCCAGGGATCAGACTCTGAGATAATGTCTATTATTATTCTCATGTTTAGATTAGGAAACAGAGGCTCAGAATTATTAAGTAACTTGTCCAAAATCATTTGGATAATAAGTGGCAGAGTATTCTTACAAGTTTAGAAATTGTTTTCCCGTGGTATCTAATTTTATTCTTATAGCAATCCTATCGCACATATAGAGCTGGAATGGTCATAGCAAACTATAAATAAGGAAGCCAAGTTTCCAAGAAGCTAACTTTCTTATCTAAGGTCATAAATCTAGTTAGTAGCAAATACATGAGTTGAGCCAAAGGTTCCAGCATTGCTCTTTGTATTATATCATATCATGCTGTTTTGGGTATGTTAGATGTTATGAGATAAAAATAAATTAATTCATGTTCTTCTTGTTAATTTGCTTATGTTATCGCATGGAACTAAATTAAATTTTATATTTCAATTATGTGCTAATTTTTTTTCAAGCTAGAATAAGAAGCAATTGAAGGTAAATACTCATTCAAAATAAAGACAAAGTATAAGTGAAACAGTTAAATCATCTATAAAATGAAAATACAGGTAAAGGGGCGCCTGGGTGGCTCAGTCGTTAAGTGTCTGCCTTCGGCTCAGGTCATGATCCCAGGGTCCTGGGATCGAGCCCCCCATCGGGCTCCCTTCTCAGTGGGAAGCCTGCTTCTCCTTCTGCCCTTCCCCCCTGCTCGTGATCTCTCTCTCTCTCTCTCTCAAATAAATAAATAAATAATCTTAAAAAAATAAAATGAGAAAAAACAGGTAAAAAAATGTTTCAGTGAATCAAAACTCCTGCTGCTGCTGTTTCTTCTTTTCCTTCTTTCCCCTTCTCCCTCCTCCTCTTCCTTCATCTTCTCCTTTATTTATCTCGAGGGATGTATTTCCTTCAAATCTGTTGATGAAACAAGTAATTCCTACCATAGAAACTGCAGCTAGGCTCTCAATAAAATGTTGATTTCTCTAGTTATGCAAAAAAATAAAATGATAGCAATTGGCTCAATGTGGCTTATTATGTTCTTAAATAACACTCAAAAGAAATTATAGAACAGATCTAAGTAAAATTAGTATGATATTATTTTCTCATAATATTAAGGCCTTGTTTTAGATGATAAAACTAAGGCCCAGAAAAATTGTCTTAGCTCAAATTGTAGAAGAGTAGCAGAATCAAGATTAATACTTAATTCAGATCAGTGTTCTTCGAATGGCATTGTGTTCCATTTCCCATATAAAGGTGGCTACACAGATAAATAATTGTAATTGGAAAGTCTTACAAATCAAAAGGATAACACCACTGAGCATTTCATAATTCGGTTGTTCATAATTATGTTTTCTTTAGATTTGCAAGATAAATTTTTATTTTCAGTGGAATATGTTTAAGAATAAAGCAATAAAAAGTAAAATTTGTTCACAAGTTTATTTCCCCTCCTAAAGATCAGTATACTATAGGCTCAGTATAATACCTATCAACATCTGAACAGGTCTTTTTCTTTCTTTTTGGTTGGTATTGGCAAAATGATCTAAAATTTGTATGGAAATTCAGAGGACCTAGAGTAGCCAAATGAAAAAGAAAAAACAAAGTTGGAGTGGACTTAATACTATCAGATTTCAAAACTTACTATAAAAATATAAAAATCAAAATAATGGGTTATTGAGACCTTAGCAAAGTGATTGGTACATAACAGTTACTCCTTGGGTATTTGTCAAATATGTAAATAAATAAAAACAAATGAATGTCTGTGATTAAATTATTGTTAACTAACCAAATCCAAACATGACTAGCTTATTCCTGATGACTAGATTATGACTGAAATTCTCTATAGGAGATCTATATAATTGCCTAATATTTCTCTTAATTTGTGCTTTAGAATCAAAGCGTAGTAAGGGAATATACAGATATTCTCACTCCAGGATACATTTCTTTCTCTTTAAAATAAAATATGGTTTGCACTTAAAAAAAAATGGAGTACTGGCCTAATGATAGGCATACAGATCAATAAAATGGAATTAAGAGTTCTGAAGACAACTAAACTTTTAGAAATTGGTAAAATAGACATTTCACCAAAGAAGACATATTAATGGCTAATAAGCAATGAAAAGGTTCAAAGCATCATTAATCATCACTAAAGTGAAAATTAAAACCACTATACACCAACTTGAATGGTTATAATTTAAACGCAGACATTGACAAGCATTGGTGAGGATGTAGATATGGTAGAGTTGATTAGGAGAAACAGTTTGGTAGTTCCTTCACAGTTAAATATAAACTTATATATATGACCTATGTTAACCTATATATTCCACTTCTAGGAATATACCAAGAAAATTCAGATGTACTCTAAGAATGGAGATGGGAAAAGGATTGACTGCAAAAAGGCTTTAAGGAATTTTTGGTGTGATGATATGTTCTAAAATTGGATGTAGTGATGCACAATTCCATAAATTAACTAAAAATTATGAAATTGTCATTTACAAGGGGTAGATCTTATGATATGGAAATTATACCTCAATAAATTTGCCAATACCAGTATAATTTTTAATTACAAAGACCTAAAGTAAAGAATATTATGCAAATAAGAATTGCATTTATTTCAAAGTAGGTAATTTATATCAGATGATTTTGGGGAAGGGAGAAAGGAAATATGTTTTTATGGGGGGAATAGTGGGAAGAGGATCTTATTAGATGATGGCACTGAGATTATGATGAATTATAAAATGCTTTTCTATCTTTCCCCACTTCCAGCTTCCCCTCCTTTCTCTGTTGCCATCTTTCACACATTCTTGTTATGCAAGAAGACAAGTGCAGGTCAAGGGATGTCACATTATATTTTTAAATAGAGGGGTCCAACAGATTAACCTCTGCATTGGCATTTGAACTTGTTCCTGACAAATAAGTTAATCAAGATAAGAACATTATTTGAGCAGATGTGTATCAGCATTATTTAAAGAAAAAAAAAGCCACTGTTATGCCACACTGATGATGATTATATTTAAAACTTACCAACATATAAAGCTTTATGTGTATTTGACATTTGTTATTATGCAATGACACAGAATACCTCATATACATGTTATTAACTCTATAAATTATATAAAAGATGACTTTATAATTCTTAGATACAAGGCCTAAACCCTGAAATATGTATCATATTCCATAGAAAAAAATAGAAATTAATAACTAGCTTGCCTCTAAATACTCTTAATAAAATTCCTTCAAGTTTCATTGTTAAAAACTAGGAAAGGGAGTTTAAAAAGATAAAATTAATGAAAAAAAATAGAAATAATAATAAAATTAAAAAGCTTGCTCTTCAAAAACACCAGTAAGACAGTGCAGATAATCCTCTTTAAGGTCTAATAAACACAAAAGAGAGACAAAATGTATACAGAATAAAAAAATTCCTCCCAAAAAAAATTCCTGAACATAGACCAAGAAGAGACATTAAAAAGTTAGAACAATACATGCTACCAAGATAAGGAACCTGAAACACAGGGAAACATATGACTTTGTAGCGAAGTAGAAATGGCCATCATTGTCCCAAGAGGAAGTAGAGGAAGTAAAATAAACCTCAATTTAGCAATAACCAAAGAAGAAATGGGGAATCAGTCAAAGCGCTATCATTAAAAAAAAAAGGCATTTACCTTTTAAAAAACAGACAATTCCAATGTTATTGAAACTTTCCCAGGCCTAGAAAATATTCATTTTATTTCATAATATCAGCATGATTTTTATAACTAAACAGGACATTAAAGTTGGTTATAGATCAAGCTAAGGAATATATATGTGAAATTCTGAGACATTTGTTCACCAATGTAGAGTTGTGAAGCAATAAAAATATTTTCACATCGAAATAAGTATTAAAGACAGAGAAAACATATTATCAAATCCATTCTGAAACAAAGGCTGTCCATCAATAACTTAACTTGTACTTTGGGTTTCCAATGAAAGGAAATGTTGCATAACAATGGGATAAAATATGGTTAGAAAAAATTTAAGATAAAAATCAGTAGCCTTCTAACAACATGATACATCTTAAATATCCTTCTCTAGGCCTCAAGAGCTGTGGTACTGAAAACTACTAAAAAAAATCAGGAGTATCTCTAACCATAGTGTTTGTCTTTACTCAGTTAAGATCAAACATGATTAGGCAAAAGTGTCTCTGAACTATCCTAACTGCATTTTTATGGAAATATTTCTTCCTTTAATCAACCAGAATCTACTTTAACCTCATCATCCCTCTCAAATCTAGAACTCATACACTACCAGTCAATTAAACATCAAGGGAAAATACTGTAACCAAATACCTGGCTACCTATCCAAAGCCATTTGCATTTTAATCTTTTGTATCTCTATTGCTACAACAACATTTTCAAATGTCAGGAAATCAATAGGGAGAGATCACTTGAGGGAAGCTTCTCATTTTTTCTTAAAAAAAAACAACTCCAAATTACACTTCCCAATTAAGGTGAGACTTGTAGTTACAATTTCTTTAGTCCTCTTTATGTGGTTCAGTGTTTGGTATATTAAAAGCATAGGAGGGAAGGCAATAAAAATGAAGATTGATTTTAATTCCCCCCTACTTCTCTAAGGAGAAGAAACCGGTAAACCTGTTTTGGAATGCAGAGGCCATTTCTCAGCAAAGACCGGAGAAAAGCTACCACCTTAAATCTGCAGAATAACACAGTCCATGTGACAGGCCTTGGGAAGGCAAACTTAAGTTACTGACTCTGCACTGGTGGAATTTCATAGGCTAATGAAGGAGATACACATTGAACAGAAGCGCTAGATGTTTCCTTAGAAGCACATGCCCAAAATGCTACGAAAAGACAAAAGAAGGGTGCTTAGGGCCATGTTCTGAGGTGCAGAAAGGGAAGGTTTTCTGGGGCAAATACAACAGAATTGAGCTGAACTGAAGGAAGGGGAACACTTGAGCCGGTGGAGAGCATGCATTACAACATGGACAAAGTCCAAAGAGGAAGTCCAATAGCATCTGCCTGTTTACAGGCTGGGTCTGCCTTCTTGTTCTTTGCTTTGTATTGCTTGATGTTAAATACATAGAATCCTTCCTTTAAAAGAATGTGGTTCTGCACTGTGTGGTTTTAATCCATTAGTATAAAATTCAGACCAGGGTAGGGGTGGCGTGTGTGTGCGGGTATCTGTTCACATAAAGATGCCTTCTGCTTTAGAGAGTATGTGCTTTAAAAGGATTTGGAAATAGTCCAATCCTTTTTTGCTGACTCTGTTGTCTGCATAGCGAATTAGGAAAGACAGTGTTGGTCCTGCTAGATTTTATCTTAATCTTCACATGGATCCTTTTATTACTTAATGTTCTTCAGGAATGGGCCAGAAAGGGATGCCAGAGTGTGTGTTTTTCTTCTCCTTCCTTTTTTTGGACTGCTCATATGTATGATACACTTACAAACAGCAGGTTTCAATCTACTGCTTTGAAAGACTGGCTTTAAAAATAAATTGTGCTTTTAAATTAGATATACTACTTGTAAGAGGGACCTAATGTGTGTGTGCGCGCGCATGTGTGTGCATGTGTGGGTGTTTAGTCTCCAAACCACTGTAGGTGAGATTGCAAAAACCTCTTTTTATTACTCATTCTTGATAGATTTCGGACGTAATAAAAGTGATCACCCCAACAGAGAGCTAGGTAAAGGTGGTATATACCAGCTTAATGTACACAAAACATGAACCTGATTTGCTGGTGGAGAGCTGCCGGACAGTTCTACAGGGCTAAAGTTTGGGTTTATAAATACTAGTAAAATATGAAGCTCTATTCCAGGGATTTTAAAGAAAGCTGCAGTCACAAATACCAGTCAATAAATCATTGCAGCTAGAAACTGAGCCACCAAATTTAATTTCAAGTAGACTTCTGATGATTTTCATAAGTAATTTACCTATGTAGAATGATGATAATATACCGAAATTTTCCTACAATTACAGGTAAATGTTTGCACCGGGGCGTCTTTTTCCCCCCAAATGGGTTGTATATTCTTCTAAAAATTTTCCTGATTTTAAAATGTCTGCACATATCTAAAGGATAGATTGTGGTCTTTAGTAACATAATGAGTTCTTTAGGGTTTACTTCATATAATCTCTTCTTTTCCCTTTTGTACTCTACATACTTAACACTCACATGCTAATATTAGCACTAATGCCTTAGGCCTAAATAGCAATAATTACTGGATGACATACTGGCTTCTATTTAAGTTGACAACTCAATAACTTGACATATGCATTACATCTCTATTACACTGGAATCTAAATGGCACTTTATAAAGCATTCCTTTTATATTTAGTTCACTGACTGATCAGACTGGAGCTCGTGCTCATCATGTGTCTATTGAAGACTAGTGAATGTGTCATTATTTCTAACACCTTGCCAGTGGTAGATAATGGAATCATGGAAAGCTGTATTTACAGAGAAATGTTGGGGTTTTGATAATATGTCTTTCTTGGACAAGTAGGAGTCAAAGATAGTTTTGCAATTTTTAATACATAGCATAAAAAGTTCTTCTAAGTATACAACATCATAGTTAAATTCAGCCCAAGATATTAGGTATCTCTTTTGTAAGTCCACTTTGTTCTTTTCACAAAGTTGTTCAATAAACAAATCCACTTTAGAAAATACTTTTTTTCAAGATTTTATTTAAATTCAAGTTAGTATTAGTTTCAGGGGTAGAATTTAGTGATTCATCACTTGCATATAACACACAGTGCTCATTACAGCGAGTGCTCTCCTTAGCGCCCATCACCGATTGACCCCATTCCCCATCCACCTCCCTTCCAGGAACCCTCAGTTTGTTCAAAAACAAGACATTACTTTTTTATATTTTAGGCAATTTTGTTATGGCAGTGTTTCAATTAGCAAAATGTAGAGCATAAATATTAAAAAATAACTGTTCTTATTATTGAAAGCTCATACAGTCTACAACATTTCAATCCATTCAAAATGTAATATAGAGTTTAAAATATGAACGTGGCTTCTCCTCTCCTCTCCTTTCCTGTATTTTCTTTGTTTTTCTCCTCCAAAAGACATAAGACAGGGGTAGTAATGAAGACAGGCACAGGGTTTACAAGGAGTGAGAAAATCAGTATGGGCAAAAGGTGGCCATTAATGGCAGCCCAGACAAAGATCTGTGTATCAGAGCCACGTGGTGAGGACAGCCTGGCAGTCTTGAGAGATTAGCCACACATAGGGGATTTTTAAAATATGTAAATATATTAAATATATTAAAATATATTAAAAATAGTTTAAATATTTTTTAAAATATGTAAATATATTAAGGGATCCACGTTTCTCACTGGCAAAGAATGAAGGTATAAATATGAAAAGATTTGGGCATTGGGACACCACATTAATCATGAACACATACTGTTCATTTGACTTCTCAACTTCCAGATACCATTCTCCATAGAAAGGACCAAAGATGGTTAGAGAAATAACTGAATACAGGGTGGGGAAGAAAAGGTATAATATGAGCTGGAAACATCATGCTCTGACAGTAAAGAAGGACTCAGAGAAAACTGGAGTATAACAGAATGATTCAGAAGTCAGTTTGAAGGGGTTCCCACTGGCTGAATAGAAGACAATCTAATCATTTATTTGGATAATGATATTAACAGATGATAGCCTACTGAGTAAAAGAGCAATCAATGAATGCACACTGATATAAATAAGCAAATTAATAAATAAATGGAAAGGAATACAAGTAAAAGTAATGGAAAATCACAATTTTCTCCATCCTAGCCAAAATTTATAAGAGCAATAAACATCAATAACTGCTAAAACTAGTGGGTGACGGTGGGTTGAAGAACTGGATATTTACATAGTTTCAAGTTACCTCCACACAAAATTCTTATTAATTACAAAGGAAAAAGAGTTATGATTTTTTCTAATTACGTGAACAAAGTAAACACAAGTACTGGGACAAAAAAGATCTTCTGCTACATGATAGGAAACAAAAACAAAACAAACAAAAAATGCAGTCATCACTTCTGTGATATTTCTGCCAAAAAATGTATAACTGGGCTTTCTTCATAAGAAAACATGAGACAAACCCAAATTAAGAAATATTCTACAAAATGACAGCCCTGAAGTCTTGAAACATATGAAGGTATTGAAATCAGAAAAAAACTGAGGAATGTTCTTGAATGAAGCAGGCTAGAAGGATATGACAATTGGGTACATTATGATCTTGGAGTGGACACATTTGAAGTGAAACTTTAAAAGGTTCTGTGGATGAATGTTCCTTGCATTATTCTTGCTACTTTTCAGTAAGTTTAAAATTATTTCAAAATAAATCAATAGTTTAAAAATTAAAAAGTATGGGGCACCTGGGTGGCTCAGTCATTGGGCGTCTGCCTTCAGATCAGGTCATGGTCCCGGGTTCCTGGGATCTAGCCCCACATGGGGCTCCCTGCTCAGCGGGAAGCCTGCTTCTCCCTCTCCCACTCCCCCTGCTTGTGTTCCCTCTCTCACTGTGTCTCTCTCTGTCAAATAAATAAAATCTTAAAAAATAATAAATAAAAATGAAAAAGTATGTTCTATATTTGTAAATACCTTAAAGATAACTTTATTGAAGTAACATCAATAAAAAAGCTGCACATATTTAATGTATACAATTTGATGAGTTTGGACATATACATATACCATGAAAACATTATCACAACTAAGGTAGTAAACATATTCATTTCCTCCACCAATTCCTTCCTTCCTGCCCCCACTTGTGTGTGTGTGTGTGTGTGTTTGTGTGTGTGTGAGTTAAGAACACTTAACATGGGACCTATCTACTTAACACATTTTCAAGTGAACATTACTCTTAAATATAAATACTCCTTTTTGAGAAACATTTTTTTTAATCTGTTTCATTTGCGTGACACACGGTTTAGATTTTGCCTGATTTTCAGCATATGCTCACACAGAAACTTCCCATGACATAGAAATAGAGATATAAGATCAGCAACTATGGGAGGAGTGCTTTTGACCTTCCGTTTTATTTCCTTTGACCTGGACACCTGCATCCGGGATGGTATCTCCCTAAGTTCGTCATGACAGTGCAATAGGAAATGGCAATCTTATCAAACTTCCTGGAAATCCTTCTTTCCCAAGGAAAACAAGGATTAAGCAAAGATTCCCTTCTCAGTGCTTCACTGTGCCCTCCAAAAGTGAATTTGTTAACAGATACCCTGAAGGGATGGTAGTTTTGTGGCAGAAAACCACACCATATCCATATTTATTAACTGCCCTTCAAACAGAGTAGCAATTTCCCCTGAGATTGTGCCCTCGCTAACAATATAATAAAATGTCCAATGCTTCACATAAGACATGTCATTAACTGCACAACTATCTATCATGTGGTCTGCCTCATTGTGTTCAATTTCTTTTCTTTCTTTCTTTCTTTCTTTTTTTTTTTTGCTGATGCCAAATGAACACAGAATTTCCCAGCAGCAAATAAATGCAACACCACAAAGAATGAGTATAGAAGGCAGTTCATGTACTTCATAGGAAGGAAGAAGGAAACAGGATGAGGTCAAGGAGAAAAACAGGGCTGAAGGGCACAGAGGGGTGAAATGTTGCAAGAGGACTGAGAGGCATTTGGAAGTGTCTATGAATCACCAAAGCAGACCAGATACCACATTTGTCTGCTCTGACAGTCTGAAATTGACCAATAGAGCAGCCAAAGAATAGTTTGAAAATTATCAAAATGTATCCAAATGACAGATGTCAAAAGATCATCCATTTTTTCTGAAAGCTGTATGGGAATATCATTTCATTATTTTAAATTCATATTAATTCCACATATATCTAGTTGAGTGCCTGCTATTCCCAAACACGGTTAGAGATAATGAAGGGTATACAAGGGTAAATGTGGTATAATATCTGACATTAGAAAGCTGAAAATCTGTGAGGTGGCATTATTCTCATACAGAGAAGAATATGATACATCCCTTTGGTTTTTGGCTTTTGTTCTTTGGAGTCAAGTGTCTCCAAGAGGGTAACACAGAAAGTCATTGTACAACTTGGTTAAACCTATACATGCTTTTGCCAGTCAACTGGAAACTAAAAACAGATCCTGAAAGTATAATGGGTAAGTCTGGGTGGGGACTACAGAGAATCCCCATCTTAGAATAAAAAGTGTCTTTTCCTATTGTGGGCTCTGAAGAATTATCAAGGGTCCAGCATCAAGAATCAGGGGGTCCCTGAGAAATTCAAAAGCAATGGTGGAGTCACAGTTTATAAGGAAACAGTCCATGGAGAAGAAAGTGTGCAGAACCAAGGATAAAAGATAAGTGATCTACTTCAATATTTGCCTAGGGCCAGCCTTGATAGTACATCTGTCACATTAAAAGTGCAGAGCTAATAAGGAAAATACAGAACTCTTCACATTGCCCTCACACCCCTTGCTCTGAATCCCAACACCATCGGTGCCTGAAGGAGATTCTGCTGTTGATGCCAACATTTTCTTTCCCTCTCTTTTCCTGTGTGTGTGTGTGTGTGTGTATGTATGTATGTATGTATGTATTTTGTTTTTTATGTGTTATTTGCTATATACCAAACAATGTAAATAAGTATTTGGATTTCAGCTGTTTTTAGAGAGCACTTGCTCACCACAAAGGAAAGGGAGAAGAAAAGCTGTTGCACATTTTCTGCCAAATGCTTCCCTCCTCAAAGTTCAGATTCACCTTGAAAAAGACCTGCCTACAAAAAATATATGGAATTTCCAATGTTTTGATTCGTAAGGCCTGTGTTTCAATTGAAAAATAACAACCTAGAGCAGGAAATAATATTTTTTCTTGATATTTGTAGTGGGTTTTTTTATGGCTTGCTCTGGGCATTTGGTTTATTAGCTGTAAGTCTTAAAAGTAAAGATAATTTTTGGAAAAAATGAACCATGGATGAAAATGTAATGAAAAGAAAATTAAATAAGCCTTTCAAGCGCCAAAAAAACAGCAAACTCAACAGAGGTTGTTTGTAAAAATATAACTGTAATACCCTGAATTTGATCATAACTTAGAATCTACACAATCCTCCTTTTGAGTGAGCGAGGACAAATTTAACTATAGGAAATCACTGGAAAAAAAGAAATTGTTCATTAAAGGAGTACTCAGGTTAATGTTTCTTCCTTATCCTTGCTTTTCCCAAAAGTCATCCATTTATAAATTGATTTGAAGCAGTTTACAAGTTATTAACAGTAATAGCTACCATTGTTGAGTGATAATCCTTCTGCCCGGCATCATGTAAAGGATTTTACTACATGTGAAATACTAGGATATATCTTCAAGCAGCCTCCAATGCGTATGTGTGTCATCTTAGAGGAATAGTTTGTTCAACTGCAGAAGAGTGTAAAACAGTTTGGGGAAGAGTTGTTTTAAAAAATCATTTTAAGGAATTTGAGCAAATTGTTTCTATTTTCAGCAATGCTAATATTAGCCACTTTTCCAGATTTCTTTCCTTGATCAAAACTTTGGGCCAACTACATGGTTTTAAGACTATAAGAAAAAGTATTATAATCGTTTTCTATAAAACAGATATAGAATGATTTCCCTAGAAGATATTAGCCTCCACTGTATTTTCTATATTGTGCTCACATGTTCCATACATTGTCATTTTATCTGAAAATAACACCAATGTAAAATAAACATATATAGGATTTTGGAATTTGGTTAATTATTTGGACGGCTTTTTAAGTGTTCTGTGTTAGATATTTCATTAAATACATAGTTACGCACCTGCATATCATATAAATAAATATATAATGTTATATGTCTAAACAATATTATATATATACACAAAATTTCCTTTAGAATATTAAATATATATTTAATTATATATATTTATATATATAAAGTCTTAGCTTCCAGTGTTGCTGTTGAGAAGACAGAGGCCATGCAATTCCCAATTCTCTGTAGATGTGTTAATTTTTTCCTCTTTGGAGGTAAGTAGAAATATGTCTTTGTTCCCTGCTGTTCCAAAATTGCTCTATGATCTGCAGTGGTGGAGATCTATTTTCATTTACTGTTCTGGCATTTGATAAGGTCTTTAAATCTGAAAACACATCCTTCAGTTATTGGAGATTTCCTTTTTCTTTTTTCCTTTTTTTTTTTAATTGAAGTATAGTTGACACACAATGTTCCATTAGTTTCAGGTGCACAACATAGTGATTTGACAAGGAGAAATACTATATGATCTAGTAATTCCACTACTGGATATTTACCCAAAGAAAATGGAAATTTTCTTCAAAGACTTATTTGATAATTTCTTTTCCTCTGTTCTTATCTGTTCTTTTCTTATCAAACTCCCATTACTTGGATGTTGGAATTTTTAAAATGTTCCTCTTAATCTCTTTTCTTATCTGAATATTCCTTTTAGATGGTACTCTTCTTTTTATTAGTCTTTTATACTTGTTGGGAAAGGCAATCTTGAGTATACAATCTTTTGACTTCCACTTGGTCACTTAATACTAGAACACTAGTATTAGAACACTTCCTTACCAAGTGATAAAAGGGCCTTCAGAGCCTATGGTGGGCTTACTGCCTTGTAGGGGAATATTTTTCCCTGTTTCAGACTTAATATGTACCCCCTCCTGCTTAAGCACATACGACCATGACCCTCACAAACATCCCCAGCTTTCTGTATTTCAGACTCCATGGAGGAGAGATTCAAGTACTTCTGCTATAACAGAAAGTGGGTTGTACATGGCTACGCCACCCATATGGCCTGCATAGTAGAAATGTCAGCCCTGGGGCACTGATGTCCTGCAAAGAGCTAGATCTTGTGCACTCCTTCTCTGTACCACTTGCACCTAGTGTGCATGTCATCTGTTCTCAGCGAACTCTAATCCTGCACTGGTCTCTTCCCTGTATGGCACTTATCTGCCTATTAAACTTGCCTACACAGTTTGGCCCCTCAGTGAATTATCTGGTATATACCAGTTCAGAGATCCTCTGCTTTATTCTCTCCAGAAAATGCCTCCATTCTTTGTCAGGATGAAACTACAACTTGGCTACTTATAGTAGAATAAAATGTTTTGGGAATTATATGCTTTATAATAGACTTTTAACCAATCTTTCATCTGCTTATGCCCTCTCTCTATTTGACTCACTTCCAGAAATACCTAGGAACAGTAATTTCTGAGCTTTGGAGGATTTTGCAGTACAAATTGGGCTTGACCTCTTCTTGCTCACTGCTGCTTTAAGATTCAGCTTTCTAGAGTCTGTTATACCAGTTTTTGAAAAAAATTTTCTTACGCTCATCCTATCCTTCTGGATTTATACCTTTACGTCATGTTAGTGGGATTTTATGAGAGAGTGAAATTAATATGTATATTCAATCCACCACTACCTGAGATTTTACAGCTATCCATTTTGTGGTAAATATTTCAGAGTCAAACTACATATTCTATCTATCATATTTTTAATCCTTGAAGGGTGTCAAAATCATAAATAATATTGACAATATATTTACTAACATTTGAATGACAATTTTTGGTTCATCTTTGGTTGGATGTTACTAGAAAATATGTCCACCCTATGACTTACATATTGTACTAGCGACACATACACGGCACAGTAAACTATGTAAAGGGAACTGCATAAATTAGGTAGAATGATGACTCTATCTGAAAACAAAGTAGGAATGCAATAGGCATCGTATTAATTTGGATTCAGTCAAGAAAACAGAATCACTAGGATTTGGAGAAACAGAAAATATAACCTAGGGATTAGGGTTCAAAGAAATTTTAGAAGAACTGGGGGAGCAAAAGTTCAGGAACAGCAGCTGAAAAGACAGGGAAGGAGACACCGAAGATCTCAGACACAAAGCAAAAAAGTGGGTAGTTCTTAAAATCTTACAGAAAAACTATTGTAATTCTCAAGAAGATATGAAAAGAACCCACTAATTCTCCTATTGTGCAGCAGTGAAGTGGGTGGTTCTCAAGTACATTCTGAGAATCTTCTGTGAAGGTACAGCCACCTCCAGAATATAACTATCTAGCATAATTCTCTTCTGCCTTGCACTAGTGCGCCTTTAATTGGCAAACTCCAACTAAGGACCACAGAGGGAAGGGACTCTTATCTGAGGGCAAAGGGAAACTTAAAAAGCATGTTAGAAACTGAGTCAGCAAAAAACAATCCATAGTAGATACAAAAAGTTGTATCTATTCAATTAGGTTCTACGGTTATGGATTTATTTGCAATGGTATTGGTGGTAACCCACAAAGACAGGATACACCTAGAGGGCAGTGATAGACTAAGTAAAGCTGAGTGAAGGTGAGGTCAGAAATACGTCCCTCATATATCAGATTCCACATAACACATTTCCTACTTTTAAATTTCAAATTTGATAGTATAGCAAAACCAAACCATACCATATCAAACCAACAAAAAACAACTTCTAGCAACATGAAGTAAGCAGAAAGTCAAATTACTGTTCAGAAAGGAAAAAAGGAAAAAAGCAGCCATCTTACCTCTAGAATATGGCTTATCACTCACCACTAAACCATGCCATTCTCCTACTGAGCAAAAATAATCTCACAGAATTCCAACCTCAGACAAAGTCACTCTGAGTCCATAATAAAGTAAGACAAAACAAAGCCATTTCATTATTGTGCCTAAGCTCAGACAAAAACAAGGTCATTGTGCCAATCACAAAATACCAAATGAGTGATTAAAATGATTAAGTGAGTGACTTTTAGCTAAAATGAGTGACTATTTACTCTATTCTCTATAAATCATTGCTCATATTCATTCTAGTCTTGTCTTCCTACAAATAAAATGTATTAAATTACCAAGTAATAAAATTATCCCACTTTATTCCAGCATTCAATTTATAAGACATCCCTTGACATTGGTGCTTCCTTAACCCCCCCCCCCAAATCACTCAACAAGCTCCCAAATTTCTATAAAAGATGCTAATACCACCTTATTGAGACACCCATGATTACCCATTCTGATGGTTAATTTTATATGTCAACTTGACTAGGGGCCCAGTTGTTTGGCCAAACACCAGTCTATAGATGTTACTGTGAAGATATTTTTGAAAGATATTATCATTTTTTTTAAGATTTTATTTATTTATTTGACAGAGGGAGACACAGCAAGAGCAGGAACACAAGCAGGGGGAGTGGGAGAGGGAGAAGCAGGCTTCCCGCTGAGCAGGGAGCCTGATGTGGGACTCGATCCCAGGACCCTGGGATCATGATCTGAGCCGAAGGCAGATGCTTAATGACTGAGCCACCCAGGCACCCCTGAAAGATATTATTAATACTTAAATCAGTAGACTTCCTTTCTTTTTCTTTTTTTTTTTTTCAAGAATTTTATTTATTTATTTGACAGAGAGAGACAAAGCGAGAGAAGGAACACAGCAGGGGGAGTGGGAGAGGGAGAAGCAGGCTTCCTGCCGAGCAGGGAGACCAATGCGGGGCTCGATCCCAGGACCCTGGGATCGTGACCTGAGCCGAAGGCAGACGCTTAACGACTGAGCCACCCAGGCGCCCCTAAATCAGTAGACTTTCAACAAAGCAGGTACCCTTTGTAATGTGTACGAACTGTATCCCATGGTGTTCTCCCTGTTGCAATGAGTAACAAACTCAATGTGTCTAATTATATAGCTGTGTTCCTGGTGGTCTTGCACTGAAGGGCGTGGAGACTGTCCTGTCTTGCTTGAGTTCTCTCATGTAACCAAAAAGAAGGGAGGGATATCCTGCATCCCTATTTAAGAAAATAAACTGGGAAATTAGGATTTTTTTCTCTTTTTAGTTTTTAATTTACTCTTCTGTAAAAAGAGAATGCTGAACATTTAAAAACTATACATAGTATGTTTATTTTATACAATAATTAAAGTCTTCAAACTTATTTAAAATACCAAATCAATTTAAATATATCTTTCTAAAGAAAGTTGTGTGTCAAATTTTGGTTAATTTCACTTAACAAAATACACATAAGCCTCTTCATCTTGTCAAGCCTAAGGAAAATATTGCCAAGTAGATAAAAAGTTAAAACACACATGCAATGTTAAAAGTACCTTCCATAAAATTACAGGTTTCTCTCCAAGATCTGTGCTTCTTCCTCTAAAAACATCAGCAATATTACAGGAATAGCACAACTTACGGAATTCTATTTAATGTACTTCCGATGTCTTAGACATCATTTTTTTTTCCTTTACTTGTACTTCCTGTACACAGAATTTGGGCAATTTGTAAATTTTCCACTTTTTCACAGCACATTTAAAGAAATAATTTATGAGGATCTTGAGTGTTAAGGCTTGTGACGAAAATCAATCCTAATGGGAAATTGGTGAGTTCATTTACAACCAGGAAACTATTAAGGAAACTCTGTGTTTCAAGAAATCCCATTTGGTCATATGTTAGTGACCAGCCCAGTGATTAAATCACCCTTTATGTAATTATCAGAAAAAATAACAACATGCTTTTATATATTCATGGCTCTCTGCCACTGTACCTCCAGCTATGATCTTATCAGCCATTGCAAACAGATCAGGGTCAGATATGATCTACATGTGGATGGAAACATTCCAAGAAAAACCCAGGTGCTACAGGAAGTGATACGGGTGATACAGTAGGTGGTGATCTTTCCTCTGAGTCAGTTCTGGACCAATTACCCAGCATGGGGCAAGGAAACAGTGCCGCATGATGACCTGTCACAAAACTAAGTTCTCTGTGGTGCACAGTTTCCTATAGTTAAATGAAACATTTTTTAAATGTCAATTTATTGTGTCTCCCAGGCAGGTTTTTATGTAAAATATCTTGCATCTTTGCTTATTCTCTGCATATCTAATAAGAATTATACAGGGGCGCCTGGGTGGCTCAGTTGGTTAAGCAGCTGCCTTCGGCTCAGGTCACGATCCTGGAGTCCCGGGATCGAGTCCTGCATCGGGCTCCCTGCTCAGCAGGAAGTCTGCTTCTCCCTCTGACCCTCCCCCCTCTCATGCTCTCTCTCCCTCGTTCTCTCTCTCAAGTAAATAAATAAAATCTTAAAAAAAAAAAGAATTATACAACTGTTATCAATTTAAGGAATTTTAGTTTGAGTGCTACTAGCATTCTCAGTGAATCCTCAGGAATCATGTGACCCAAGTCTTAATTTTATAATTAAGAAGAAGATCATTTACACAAGTTGTAGAATTGAGACTTGGACTAGGTTTTCTGACATCTAATTCTACTAATCTTGTTCTCACTGCTTCTCTTGTATCTCACACTTGGTCCTGTGATCTTAATAATTTATTTGTTTTTAATTCATAACAGATTTTTTTAGTCAATGAATGAATAAATAACACACTTAAATGCTTCAACATAAAACACTGCTAGAATACTTTTTCTTTCTTGTCTTTTTGGTGAACTTTACATTCCAATAGTATGACCAATGATTTCCAAATATTTATTAATTTCATAGGAAACAAAAAAACTTTTTTCATGTACTTTTACTAAAGTTAATTGGTTAATTGGTTAACCCCTTATTTACTGAATCATTAGAATCTTCTTTTAGGGAATATTTATAGGAAGTCAGTTTTAACATTGATATTTCTATTAAGGAACAATAAAGATGTCTAGGAAGAGATAAATAATTAAGCATGTGTTGGTTTTATATACAAAATTGTGATATTGTAATAAATATTAAGACAAGCTGAAAAATAATGCCACTGACTAGTTGACTGAGTAAAAGTAATGCAAAAAAAACCCCTACTTTATCATTTACACTATGCAGAGATGCTATATTCAGCCAAGATTAAAAATCAATTTAGCCATTGTGTATAAAATTGCCAGGAAAGAAGACAGAAGTGCTGGAATTCTTTATCATTAAAAAAATAAAGACCTGATGTTATTCCCAATAATGATAGAAATAAGTGAATAGTGGACTGACTATGGCTAAAGGCATTTTCATCTACCCCAAACTCGAAGCCGTATGATACACCCACATACCTGATCCACTAAGGCAAACAGTCAAAGATTAAACACACTGTCTTGTTCTCCAATATGAAGAAGACATACAATTAGTAACACTATCAGAAGTTCCAGGATAGTAATATGTTTTAGGCTGCCTACTATGCTGACTTCAGACTCAGGACCAGACAAAGATGCAACAACTATACATAAACTCTAAGCAGCCTATACAATTGTCTAAGAATCAATCCCTACAATAAATTTTGTTTTCTGCATCTTTCCTATTGGCTTCTCTGAAAGAATGCTGATGAATACAGGTTGAATCTGTAATGTGACTGGGAGCTCTTAAAAGACATTAAATGATCAAGAAAGACAATGAAGACGTGCAAGTGTTAAGGACCATTTTAAAAGTTCAGGGGATGAGGGACTGGATAGGGGCAAGACAAGATCAAAAGAAGACAAGTAAGGTAGCCTTATCTATAATCTGCTATAAAGGTACTAGAACCTGGGCAGAAGTGTAAGTAAAGCCATGACAGAAAGGGGAAGACAGATTAAGAAAATAATCAGAAAATTAAGCTGTCAGAATTGGTAATTGGGTATGATGAGTGAAGGGGAACACATCACTGCCTTTTACTGAGCTGCTGTGTGCAGGAATGGTAGATCCAGAAACGAATCTCACAAATTCAGTTTTGAACATGGGGTATTGATGATCATCAAGTGGGGACTTTCAGGACTAATCTGGCCATCTGGGTCTGAAACTCACAAGTGAGATCTGGCTTAGAGTGCAACAATGGATGAGGAATGGAAGGGAGAGGTATATTCAAAAGTTGGTAATACTAAAACCTGTAAGGAAGGTAGGTCACTGCAAACATAATGAGAGATGGTAAAAGAGAATGAATGCATCAGGACCTTAAAAAGGCACAATTCCAAAGCTCTCCATTGTTTATCTTACAGATTCTGAGAAATACGATAGCACAGTGGTTAGTCTTTGAACTTAATTCATGGCTTTGCCATATGTTAGTTATGGGATCATTAGTTCTCATAATGTTAGCTTCTTTAAGTGTTAATTGGGTAAAAGTAGTATTGAATTCATGGGGACACTACAAAGATTAATAAATAAATACAGAATAAGCACTCAATATGCATTAATGGCTATTACAATAACATATCAACAACATACTTGACACTGATGATTTTGCCATACTTTTTGTGTCCATATTTCTATAAATAAACCATGTACATAGGCCTCAAAGCTAGAGAAAGTAATAGATTCTCCATATCTCATTAAACAAAGAAACTTAACTTGTAGGCCAGTCTACAGATCTAAGCACACTAGTTTCATTGTAAATAAACTTATGACATAAAACTATCAACATTTCAAAATGTCCCATGAATTATTATTTATAAGAGTTAAGTGTATTAATTATGATGAAAAACAAATGTCTTTATAGTTTGTCTAAACGCTCCTATCTTAACAATGTCTGGAAGCATTTCTTTTTTTGTACAATTATTATAAAGTGATTGAAATTTAAATATTTTATAGCTAATATATTTTTTATGAAAATGGAGCAATAATACAAAAAATAGGTGATTAAGATGCTAATAAATATTTAGCTTTGATTAAATAACAGTGGAATCTTTTGCCATGACCCAATGGAGTTTGGAAAATGTTTTTACAACTGCATCTGTATCAAATCAAGAATAAATATTATAGAGACATTTGTTCTCTCGATGAGCAGTTACAGCTCCCATTAAAAGGAATAGGAAATGCATTTGTAAATCCTTTCTACCTACCAGATCCCAGTGCTGAACAGCTAAATGTGTTCTGGTGATAAAGTTCCACACAGAAGGAAAGAGAAACCCCATACTTGGAAACTATCTAATTAGAAAAAAGTTCAATTGCTTTATATTTTATAAAATGCAAAAGTTGAGACTGAATTAACAAAACTTTTTCCTTCTAAAGCATATCAAGATATATGCTCCTATAAAACAGGGGAATTATTGTAGCCATTTTTTAAACTAATAATTCCAAATAGCATCATAATTAGGTGAAGCAGACTTTCTTAAGAAACTGAAATGTTAATCCTAGACCTCATTTGTTAATATGCAATAACACAACAACTTTCCTCTAGGAATATTTAATATATTATTAAGCTGTTGGATTACTTATTCAACTATAGTTTTCATCTGAGTTTAAAGGATTATGTTGGATTATATATAATTAGTTATATATAATTAGTTGTATTTATAAATATAAAATTACTTAGAAGAGGTTTCATACAGATGAAGCTACTGAGATTCAGAAAGTTTAAGTGACTTGGCCAAGGTGACAAAATGACAGAGTCAAGAATAGGATCCAATTTTTTTTTAGTGTATGTGAGACACAATGTTACATTAGTTTCAGGTGTACAACATAGTAATTCAATAAGTTTATACATTCTGCGATGCTCACCACAAGTGTAGCTACCATCTGTCACTATACAAGGCTGTTACAGTACCACTGACTATATTCCCTATGCTGTGCCTTTCACCCCATAACTTATTTATTCCATAACTAGAAGCCTGTATCTCCCACTCCCCTTCTCCCATTTTGCCCATTCACCCACCCCCGTCCCCTCCGGCAACTGCCAGTTTGTTCCATGTATTTATAGGTCAGAATCAGCATTTTTTTTGTTCATTCATCTATTTTGTTTTTTAGGTTCCACATATAAGTGAAATCATGTGGTATGTGTTTTTACCTGTCTGACTTGTTTCACTTAGCATAGTAAGTCCCTCTAGGTCCATTCATGTTGTTGCCATGAGCAAGATCTCAAGAAATTGGATTCCAACATTTTTTTAAAGACTTATTTATTTGAGAGAGAGTGAGTGAGCACAAGCAGGGGGAAGGGCAGAAGGAGAGGGACAAGGAAAGAATCTCAAGCAGACTCCCTGCTGAGTGCAGAGCCCACAGCTGGGTTCAATTTCATGACCCTGAGATCATGACCTGAGCCAAAAGCAAGAGTCAGCTGCTCAACTGACTGAGCCACCTAGGCGCCCTCAGGTTCAAACTTTCATAGTTACTTGTTAACAAAAGAACTGTGGGAACCAACTCAAAAACAGAACTTTCTCTGATGTTTCAATATTGCAGTGGACTAAGCCTGAAATACTATTTCCTACACCAATCTCCAAAAGTTAACAGTGAAGTAGGGAGTCTCAACTGGGTCCCCCATATTGCTCTACCATGTTTCTTTGTTTCATTAATCAGCATGTTTCTCACATTTTCAGTTTTCTTTTCAAATAATCTCAAATACTTACTTCCTAAAAACAGCCAAGAAATCAATAAACCAAATTACCAAATAAAATTTAGGTTAAAAAAATGAAAAAAACCCAAACTTTTCCAACTCCACATTCTCCCTCAGTCATTGCTTTCTTTTGCTTGCTTTTCATAACCAGCCTTCAAACTTACGTCTTTATTTCCTCTTCTCCCATTCACTTGCCATCTTCAAACAAAAGTTCTCTCTGCCTGCACCATTCCAGTCAATGGTTTTTAACAAGATTGATATTACTATACCAATTGGATTTCTAAAAATATTCTTATTTTACTTGAGCTCACAACATTTGACATGTTTGATCATCTCCCAACTCTCTCATTTGACTTCTATTATATCACAGTACTAATTTTCTTTCAGCTATACTTATGTTTCTTTTCTTTTTTTCTTTTTTTTATCTCTTTCTTTTAAAGGTTGTTACACATCAGTGTTCCTTTCAGCCCTTCTTCCTTTCCTACACTGCACTGGTTGAGCAATCTCACATATTGTATGATATTTTCACCTATATTCAAAAAGATGTTCTAAGCCCAACCTGTCCAAAATTTAACATTTTTCTTAAGTGTTCTAAGTCATCATCTCCAAGTCTAGACGTATTGTCCTCAGTCATAAACAAGTACTCCTCTTACTTGTTCTTTCTACGATACTCTCCATTCATTCCAAGTGTCAGGCCAACCTCTTCATTATTCTTTATCAGTCACTAAATACATGCATTATACCTCCTACTAATCTCTTCATTCCTTAATTCCACCCCCATTGCCACTGCTCTATTTCATGTATTGTCCTTCACCTAGATTTCTAAATCCCTCAAATTTTTCTTGTCTTCTTTTATCTTCATAATAATCTGTGCAGCAAAATAAGAATTCTTATTTACAAATTTAAATTTAATTATACTGTTCATAAAATACTCTATTCGCTTCCCATTATTCAATATATAAAATCCGAATTCTTCAGTAGAAGACACTTGACATTGCTGATCTGGCTGCCCATAATCTCTCCAGCTTCATCTTTTTTTTTACCATCCTTTAATCCAACCTCCTACCCCTACATTTTAGCCATATTAAATAACTATCACTAATCCAGTCTGGGTTTCTGCTCACCTTTGCACATTAAGTCTCCTAACTTAGAAGAGTTTCTCCATTGCCATCCCCTCTTCCCTCCCACCCATCCCTCACATGGATAACTCCTACTCATTTTAATCATTTTCTTTCTGGTTTCAGCTTACAGATTTCTTTCCTCTGGAAGGCTTCCTTCATCAATCCCCAAGTCTACAATCCTAAATTTAAAAATTCTCCCATATCGGTGTGCCTGGGTGGCTCAGTCATTTAAGTGTCTGCCTTCTGCTCAGGTCATGATCTCAGGGTCCCAGAATCGAGCCCCGCGTCAGGCTCCCTGCTCAGTGAAGAGTCTGCTTCTCCCTCTCCATCTGCCCCTCCCCCCACTCGTGCTGTCTCTCAAATAAATAAAGAAATCTTTAAAAAAATTATCTCATGTGTTCCCACAGCACCCTCTACTTCCCATGATTGTATCTCAATACACAATCTAATAGTTTCCTAATCACTTTTCTGTATTCCTCACAAGACCATAAGCTCCAAAAGGGCAGATATTTTCTTGTTGTCTTTCACTGAGGTATCTCCAGTGTGTAGCGATGAGCCTAGTGCATAGAAGCCATCTGATTAAGTGTCTGCTCTAGAAATCCATGCAAATAACAGTGTATATAACCATGCTTCACTAATTATAAAATCACCTCCCACCTACCACAATCCTGATGAAAGCCTGAATTATTTACTCCATTTAAATATTATTTCATGACTATGAATTAAAAGTTGCATCATTATGGAAGAAGGAATGGATTAAGCTAAGTAAAAAGAAAAGTTTGGGGACATCCTCTTAATTTATTTATAGTTGGTATAAGAAAATCTGAAAAGTAAGGTCATTCCAGAATCTAAGTATAAATTCAGTTACCAACCAAGTAGTAAAAGTATAATTTGTAACTAATTTTAAAGTGCTTATAAACATTTTTCATTGCTTATTCTCTAACTAATTTTATACTTAAATATGGCAAGCTAAATATGGATTCTGTTCTTACTTATTTGACCATGCACTTGTACTGGATAACTTCACCAGTTGGATTCTGAAAAGAGGGGTTTGGGCTCCTGCAACAGTTGATATATTGTGAAATATTGAATTTACAATTTGTTTTGCGTATCATTTAATGTGTTCTTGAGTAATTCAACCCAAGATAAACATTAAGCATACAAATTTTAAAGATATAAGATCTTATTACTAAAAACAAGGCTCAGAGTCAGGAAGGAATTTTGCCATGAGGCATTACATCATCTATTAGGTATTATTTATATTGTATTGAGTATTACAAGGAAAAATTAACATTCCACAGTTACCAGTAGAATCAAAAAGATTCTGAATGCAGCAAAGAATATCACCTTAAAGTGAATGAAATATTGCTGCAAGAAATGAAGAACAAATAACATAAAGAAATTCTTTTACTAAAACAGAAAGTCAGAATTAATAAATTCATATGCTTCTTTTAGTTAATAGCAGTGATTACTGAAAGCTCCATTCAGAAACTGATACTATCATAATCTGATATATTAAATTTAAGAATTCCAAAGATATCATCCACGTGACCTAAAATGGTTAGGATTGTATTCTAAGGGATTATGAGATAGTCAATGGAAGAATATAGAATCTGTGGCAAGACTGGCCTAAATAGTTTCTCTAAAGTTTAAATAAACTTTAAATTTTACGATCAACTTTATCCTGAGGTCATCTCAATCTTTTAAAAAACTAAAAAACATGCTACAATCTTAGGACAAAAAGACATTACAAAGTAAGCACTGAATAATGTTTGCAGGTATGCATTCATTTTTAAGAAATTTTCCTATAAAATTTTAAAATATGTTTAAAATTGCAAACTATGTTTAAAATTGCAAGGGGAAGCAAAGGATTGATTGGGGAGTAAAAATAACAGTATTTTCCTACATTTTTTTTCCTCATTCCACAGGTAATCATTTAGCACCTACAAATCAAAATATGTTTCTCAGAGTAGGAAGAGACTAAGTCAAATAAGAAAGAGCCCTTGCCTTTGAGAAACTGTAAGCCTAGTTGGAGGGAAGAGATATCAGACAGGTAAGACAACAAACATTTGTACATGTCTATTTTTTTGTTTATTTATTTGTTTAATTGATATATTTAAAATGTGAACACGTTTGAGCAAAAAAATCCTAAAAAGTGATATTTCTTAATTCACTCTTCTTCTAGAAGGAAATATCTGTACAAGACCATATTGTATGATTCATCTTGAGAAAGACTAATAAAACATTAAACAAATTTCCAGACACCTTAGTTTTGTATGTGGTGCAATTAGAAAGCTAAAACAGGATTATCGATTCTATACTAGTTCCTATCTATTTGTCTCCTATGTTGTCTATTAAAACCAGGTTAAGAACAATTTAGGAAATAAACCCACTTCAAAGTGGTTGTATAGACTAAAAATTAATTTGATTTGGTATTTGAGGTTGGAAAACTTAGGGGACTCACTTGGTCTATCTAAGAGAGTTTTACTTTAAAGAGTGTGAATCAGAAGAGAATCATTCATTACCCTTAGTCTCATGTTAAATTCTCAATGTAAGTCAGATTTGGTGATGAGAATGGGAACTACACAATCGGAAGTATGGATTATTAATTTAAGAAAGAGTGATAAGTGGTTGTTACTGTGTGTGAAAGTTTAATTTCAAGTAAAATAAAAATTGTAAGAACAAGTGTTATTCATATGCTTTAATTTATATATGTATTACTTACTTCATTATATCTTTCATTATTTCTGTAAAGTAGAGATCTATGCTTTTGCTTCCTTTATTTTACAGCTGGAGGAACAGACCCAGAGTTTGAGTAATTTGATCAAGGTCATAATGAAATCTTTTGATTAAAATTTGGTAAGTCAGGCATAGAATTTTGCATTGAATTATTTGCATGTCTGAATTCTACCTTCACACTCTTAGTGAATGACCTATAGACTGAAATTACTTTTCCTAAGAATTTTGCTGGTACTTTTTCCTTGTTCTCTGGCTTCCAGATTTTTTGCTTGGAATCATGATCTCTTTTGATATTTCCAACCACCTCTCCCCCACCTGTGTTTTTTTTCTTTCTTTCTTTCTTTCTTTTTTTTTTTTTTTTTATTGTTCCTGGGGTTTTCAATTTCACTATGACCTGTAAGCATTTTGTTGTTATTTCATTTTCATTTATTGTGTTAGATATTCAGTGGGACTCTTCAGATGAATTCATGACATTCAGTAATGGGAACTTTTTTGTTATTTCTTTCTCCAGTCTCTCTGTTTTTTATAGATTTCATATTAATACAATAATGAAACATCTATTTCTTTCTTTTCTTTTTACTTTCTGAGATATTTGTTAAATTTTCTTACTTAATTTTCTCTCTCTCTTTTTTATATTTTTTAAATTTTCAAGGGGCGCCTGGGTGGCTCAGTCGTTAAGCATCTACCTTCAGCTCAGGTCATGATCCCAGGGTCCTGGGATCGAGTCCCGCTTTGGGCTCCCTGCTCAGCGGGGAGCCGCTTCTCCCTCTCCCACTCCTCCTGCTTATGTTTCCTCTCTCCTGTCTCCCTCTCTGTGTGTCAAATAAATAAATAAAATCTTTAAAAAAAATTTTCAAGGACTCATTTTTTGTTCTCTGGATACTCCATTGCTATGCTATTCTTGGTTCATGTCTTTTGCAAAATATTTTTGAAGATTTTTGCAAACTTTTGTTTTGTTTTGTTTTGTTTGTTTTTTTCTCTCTTTTTTGCAAACCTTGCAAACTTTTGTTTTGTTTTTTTCTCTTTTTCTTTTAGTTTATTATATTTTATCTCTGAGTTTCACCTTAAAGTCATCTGTAAAATTTCCTGTTATCCATAGCTGTTTTTAGCGAGGCAGTGCAAACTGAGTTGACCATTTATTTGCCTGGACAAGGTTTCCTGCCAGAAGCTTTCCTATAGGAGAGTACCTAGTATTTTGTTGCAATTTCTTAGATATCCTTATCTCTTTCTTTTTTTTTTTTTAAACTACTGAGTTTCCCCAGAAAATTCCCCAGAGTTATCCTGTCGGTATTTGCCTTTCCCAAACATTCTAAGAGAAGATTGGTAAAATAGAACTTTATCTTTACTATACAGACAATCCCTCTATCTTCACTCCATCATCTCAGGCTTGCCCTCAGCACTTGATGCCTCTGATTGGATGCCCCTAAATGAAAATCCCCAGGCTACTGGGGAAGGACAGTTTTGTGGCTGATCTGGGCAACAGGTGAGATTTGGGTGTCTAAATCCTCATTATTCAAATTTTCAGCCAATCTTTGTTTCTAACATTTATAGCAACCCATCTTCAAAAGCCTCTTTGCTTTTAATTCCTGAGGTATCCAGAGTTTTGAAGAAAAATCAGAGAGCTTTTAAATGCTAACTTGTCCCTCTATCAACTGAAGGAAGATCTGAAAATATCAAAACATCATGACCAATCATGGAAATTGTATCAGTAATGGAAATGAAAGTGGAAGCAAGGCTCTAAAGCCCAGAGGGCACTTTCCCCACCCTACCTCAAGACCACTAGCTTCTTATTAATGGTTTTAATGATATTTCTTTAGTAGGATCACATAGCAACTAGAACATTTCAAAAAAGCAAGACAGTAGATTCAGCTTATAAGTTATCCTTTGTTAAAGTGATTTTTCTCTGGAGTGCCAGCTTTTTGATAAATATAAAAACTGTATCATCATCAATATCACTTATTAAATTTTCATTTACCATGACAGGAGAAAAGCATGTAAAATAAACAAATACAAAGCAAATTAAGTACACATTATTTCTGTTTTCCAGAAACTAAACTAAACATATACCCAGTCTCACTGTGTACATACTTTTGAAAGCCCCAGAAAGGTAAAAAATTACATTTTAAAAACTCTACCCATTTTTGTAGTGGGTACTGAGTACTTGCAGGGAAAGTCATCCCTTAAATTATAATAGCAATTGTTTGAGTTAGCATGATATAGCTTGATGCAGCTTTGGAATCTGACAGACCTCAGTGAAGACTGAACATATGCAACTCACTCTTTTTTGAATCTGTAAAATAATGATAATAAAAAAACATCCATAATTGCGGGGATTATGAAAACTTAAGTCCTGTATCTAATGTTTTGTGGCATATAGCAAATGCTTTGTTAATGTAGGGTGATTATTTTATTCATTCAACACATATCTCTCATGCAACTATTATGTTAGGCTTTGCGTTATACGATAGGAATAAAATGGGAAATAAGCAAAATATTATCTGTATCTAGTGGGATTTCTAGCAGCAGAATTAATTTCATTGATTGTGTATTTATCATTTTATTTCAAGGTCTTCTGGGAATAGGATAGTGAACAAGAGAGAAAAGGGGTTCTTTTTCTCGTGGAGAGATAGTAAACACAAAATTATCAGACTATAAAAGGAAATTCAAATATTAACCCAGATTACAAAGTGGGGAATTCCGTATTAGGGTTTAGGAAAGAATTTCTTGAAAAATGACATTTACAGACCGAGCTAGGGGTAAAATAAATAGCCATTAACTAAGTGAAGAAGATGGCAAAACAATTCTAGAAGTACAGTACAGAAGATACAAGTGAAAGTCCTACTGAGAGAAGCATGGTCCTTCAAAGAAAAGAATACTAGGTCACTGGAGTATAAAAGAAGAATGGCTTGAGATGGAGATGGAGAGCAGAGAGCCTGATCAGGTAGAAATGCAGGCTTTGTTAAACATTTTGGATTTTGTTCTAAAAATAATGCATAGCCCTTGAAAGATGTTCATGGATTGACACAATAAAATTTGAATTTTAAGGTAAGTCTGTCTGCTAAGTGAAAAAATAAATTGGAAGAAACAAAACTTGAATGTAGGGAGACATGCTGAGAGGTAATTGTAATGTTCCAGGCAAAACAAGTAACCCAGAATGGGTACTGGCACTTAGAAAAGAATATGGCAAGTTCTATGAGTTAGCAAGTAAATTGTATGTAGGCACAAAGGAAAGGTGCTTCACTTTACTTAGGACAGTGAAACATTTGGACTAAATTTGGTTTTGTAAGAACTACTTTTAATAGTGGATTTTATCTAGTTCTCATGTATTTCATGCAGTTTATATTAGTTTGGATGCCTCCCCTCTCTCCTTTTAAGACCACCCCCCCAATATACTTTAGAGAAATTGCCTCGCTCTAATTCTGTGAAGTCATATTAGACTTCAATCAAGATGCCATGCCTTTGCTAACCAAGGGATGGGGCAAAGGTACTATCTCCTTGAATTCTGTACCTTTAAAATATTCAATAAAGGAGGAGAAAGTTTGGCTGCTGGCTGTTCTCATCAGTTACCGCCTGATAAAACTACTCCCCTTGGAGCCTTGACTCTGCCCCAGTTCCAACTCCTTCCAAATTTGGTTTTTCATTATTCATTCAAGTTTTTTGAGCTGTTTCATGTATTTACAATAAACTCTCATTTTGCTAAAGCCAGACAGAGACTGCTGCTGTTCACTGCTTCCAAAGTAATTTAGCAGATGTGTATTAATTGATGAATATCATGTACCCTAAACTTGAGGACCTCCAGAAAGAAATGTTGAAGATCTTACCTATGGTGTAGTGGTTCTTAACTTTTGGTGGATGTAAGATAGCCATGGATCTTCTTTATATAAAAACTTATATATGCAAAATCACATGATACCCTGCGTATAATTTCAGGGAGTTCATGAACCCCCTGAATCCCTTTCCCAGAACCTCTAGGTGTCAATGGAGCCCAAATTAAGAACACCTGTCCAAATATACAGTTCTCCTCAAAGTAGTAAAAGACTAAGACATGTTTCACATTTATTTTAATCTTGAACTCCGCTTCATAAAGTAGGTGATGTAGAATGTGAAGGAAATCATAAAACAATTGACCTGAAAGCACAAAAGTTTTAGGAGTATTTTACATCTCAAAGGAGAAAGTTGTAAGAAGAATTGATAGTAACCTCTTTTTCCATCTCCTTAAGAAGTATTTTAAATATTTGGCTTTATTTTATATGATGTACATGTAAATTTTACCTGAAAGAGAAATTATCCAGACTGCCTATGATTACATCAAGGTCTTAACAACAAAAAGTTGAATCTACTTAGAAACCACATAAAAAATATAGAATGTTTGTGGCAATCTGTATAAACATTCTCCTATCTTCCAAATTGAAAATTTTAAGTATAAATCTATCTTCAGTGCCATTGTATCAAAGAAAATAAATATCAAAGAAGAGAAAATTTTAGTTTTAGTATTTTTAAGCAGTCTGATTTCTACTCAAAATTGGCACTCAGGAATTGATTAGTCATCAAATAGAACAATTTCTAACTTCCTAGTGTAATTAATAGTATTATTGTTGCTATAATTTCAAGACATCACGTTGTATTGAAATATTTAAAAAATGGAAGTTTTATGAAATAAAATGAATGACATTAAATTAAAGAATTTGGGGAAAATAGGATTCTCAGCTTGGGAGAAAACTGGAGAAAACATTGAGTGTAGCAAAATATAGGGGACAATTATTGCATTACTGATTTAATTTAAAGAAAGCTTTCTCAACCAATCTGCCTATCAGACAAATCCAAATTGATAACCAACTGGGATCTCACCTGCAGAATTTCAGTGACATTTTATTATAGTATTTACAAAAATTGCTATAAGCAAAATAAAAAAAATCCAAGTATCCCAAAACGACGCTTGTTTATTAAATATCAAATGTATTTGATATTTATACAAATATACAGATATATAAATAAAATGTATTTAATTCCATGTATTTATATTTACAGAACTATATACTCTTTATTTAAGTATTTCTATGATAGAGATAGGCATCACCATGTGTTTAAAATGCATCACATTTTTTGAAGATCATGAAAGTTGTCAATGTTGTAATTCTACCACATACTTAAAATAAATATGTGAAATGCATTTCATTAGACATGCAGCATATGCATCCAATGGAAAATAAAGATTGTTTCCGTATGGAGCTCCATATTCTGACTGCCTTCAAAAAGATAACTCAAACGAAATAGATTAGGATCATTTTACAGCCTGGATGGTAGCATTTGTATTTGGAACAGAAAAAAAAAAAAAAAAAGCAACTGCTTATTACAGTGACTATATTACTGCCACCAAAGTTTTCACAAGGGACCCTAAAGCTTTGATGCTCAGATTCGATATTACTGTTTGAAAAAGCTAAACGAAAATCAGGTTAATTGTCTCTCAGTCTGTAATTCAGATGTGTCTGGTCTTTCTAGAAAAAAGATGTGCTGATCAGGGCAGTGATCTGTAGGTTATCAGAAAACATCTAAGATTCATTTTCTTTTTATAGTTAAACCAAACTGTTTTCCAGAGATTCAAGAACTTACAAATTAGCCCCTCCAGACTATGGGAAATGCTTGTAAAGATTTTTTTTTCTCTTCACCTGTTTGAATTGAGAAATGAGAAACAAGTGTGAAAGTGCTTTAATATTTCAAATGTGAAAATCAGGACTTTCATCAAAAAGAAAATCTAATCAAGATACACAGAACTGAAATACAGTTAAAGGTATAATGTTTTATTTGGAGGAGATCTTGGGCTGAATATAAAGTCTTCTACACAACTCAAGCACATGAAAAACTATGAAAAATAAGATATTTAATCTCTAGGCAATAGGCGGGCATTCTTAAATTTAATAGTTCTTCTCTAAGAATTCTTTATTCTGTTCAAAAAGCCCTATCATTTTTGCAATAGATGTATTCCATATTTCATGAAGCTCTATGTTTCTATTGTGCTATCTTTAATCATGGGCATGGTCTCAGCTCTGGTCTGGGGTTTCAGGAAATTGCACAAGTAATTGTCATCACAGACACAGCTTAATTTCTAGTGTAGTGATGACACAACAATTTGCCCAAGGCCAAACTGAAACAGAAAGTCTTTTACAAAATGATGGGTGGTTTATTCCACAGCTTCACTTTAATATTAGGGAATGCAAAAAAAAAAAAAAAAAAAGAAAGAAAGAAAGAAAGAAAATTTAAGTTTAAGCTGAATTTCAAAACCTTAATGCAATTTATTTCTTGGAAATTATTCAACATTATTATAATAAAATAAGCCTATATTATACCCTCCCTTACACAGAGGAACTTTATTTTTTGAAGAAAGTGGATATTATATAGTCAAAAATATAGGGGGAAAAGTATAAGTGAAAGTAAAAACAAAGTTTAAATTTCCGGGGACTTCCATATCATTTAGTTCACATTTGGAAGTCAGGGACATGTGTTTCAAGTACCGCTTTGCCATTCTTTAGTTGTAAAATCTTGATAAATTTATTGACTTTGGTTTCTCACATCAGTCTTGTAAGATTATCATGATTAAAAATGAGATTAAAGGAAAAAACAAGTTTGTAAGCCATTTAGTGTAATATCTACCAGCTACTATAAGCACAGTAAATGATGGCTATCAAATGTTTTTGTAGAACTGTGTCAAGCAGGTCTTTGAGCCATGCTAATATTTGGCAGAATTGAGAGCCTGAGACTATTAAAATTGGAAGTAAGACCTAAAATTCAATTTCCCAGAAAGAAATAATTATATAATCAACAACCTGGTGTATTTTAGGGGTAATGAGAAAATTGTGTTCTTTAAACAAGAACTAATTCTGCTTTTTATCATATCTCTATCCATTTCCTTTCTTTTCAGTTCCCTAACTCTTGAATTTCATGCCAATGCATACTTTGGAAACCTCAATAATGTTCACTGACTTATTTTAAGCCAAGTTTCATAGATTAAAATAAACATACACACACACAAACAAAAAATGATTGGAGAGAATACTCATCAAAACTGTATTAGAAAGGAAGCAGGAAGCATAAAAAAGTATACAAGAGAGGTTATTCAAAGTTGGAGACTGCAAACAGAAACGCCCATTAAAAGGTTCTTGAAATCTGAAAAATTATAGCCATCAGAAGGAGGATGGAAGGTAATTTATTTTACCTTCCTGCCTTAAAGTAGAATCTCTTCTAAGTAAGTTTAGATATATGGCAATTTACCTTGCTTTAAAAGAGTTCCAAATTAAGAAATTCCACCATCTCACTAAGTAACTAGTTATAACATATGATAAATTCCAAGCTGTTCATAAAATGCCTTTAAGGGACATTACCATTTCTCTCAAAATGTTTTGGTAATCTGGTAAGATGGTGAAGCTTATAAAATTGCATTGCTTTGCTATATGTTTGCATTTAAATTAATAAGCACTTAGTAAGTCAGTTATGAATAATTATATTCTACCTATTTAGTAAGTACTTGGTGGTTGACTGCATGTAGAAGTAAGGTAGAAGGAGGTGTAATATAAGATACAAAGATTTCTGACAAAACTTTAGAGAGGGACCCAGTTAGGATGGTTATATCATGAATTAATTTTGAACACATTAACTGTGAGATACCATCCAAGTAGAGATGTTTCCTAGGCAGTCTGAAACTCAGAACAGAAGACTGAGCTGATGATAGAAACTTGGGAGTGATCAACATGTAAATGACAACTAAAGCCACTGAAGTGAGTTAAAACACACAAGGAAAGAGTAAAAGTGATTAAAAGAGGGTGGAAGCTTAAACTCCAAGGTACCAGACTCCTGAAAGCAAAGGAGAATGAGAAGAAACTTCAAAAAAGGTAGAAATAAAACTACTGGAGTTTAGTATATGAGAGGGCAAGAAGGACAATGTTCCAAGACGAAGGGAATAGTCAACTGTGCTGGAGGCAGTTGAGAGGCAAGTAAGGTAATAGACTACATTAAAAAATTATTGGTAAACATATCAAGATCAGTTTTAAAGGAAAATTTGGGGTTAAGGGCAGGAGTATAGTTGGAGTGGGTTAAAAAGTGACTAGGAGGTGAAAGAAGAGTGATCTAATGCTATAAGAAAGATTTCAGTGGAGAGGAAAGAATAGAAAATTCAGGAGAAAAAAGGGGATAACAGTGAGAAACTGGGAGGGATATGATGGATCTTGGACAAAGGGCCTCTGATAGGAGGAGCAGTATTTCCTCCATGATTTAAGATTATCAGCTGAGAATGAGAGAAGCAGATGGGCCATCTCAGAAATTGGAAGACAGAAGTGGCTAGAAAAATATTAAGATATCTTGTAAGTGTTGAGGACTCTGTTAAGATTGCTAATAAAGTGTTTACACTGATGTATTCTGATGGTTATTCAGTTTTCCCCAGTTGTGTTCTGATGGCATGGAGAAAACAAATGTTTTGGGAAAATGGGATTCAGTTATGCCCGAGTAGGTATTTGAATAAAGTGAATCCAAGCTTGATAGTGCAGTGAATACAGCAAAAGCCTGGTGGAAAAGAGAAACTAGACAGGTCAAGGGAACACAAGTATCAGTAAGGTAGAAGATTATTAGCAGTATTAGAAGCAGATCAAGCAAGCTGAGGTTTGTGGTGGAATAGTGGGTTTGTGTGTACATATATATTTACATAATTGGGATCATGCACAATATATAGTGTGTAACTTGTCACTAAAAATTTCTTTGAATAGGGGCGCCTGGGTGGCTCAGTTGTTTGGGCGACTGCCTTCGGCTTGGGTCATGATCCTGGAGTCCCGGGATTGAGTCCCGCATCGGGCTCCCTGCTCGGCGGGGAGTCTGCTTCTCCCTCTGACCCTCCTCCCTCTCATGCTCTCTGTCTCTCATTCTCTCTCTCTCAAATAAATAAATAAAATCTTTAAAAAAAATTCTTTGAACATATTTAATGGTTGAAAGAGTCCCCCATATGGATAAATTTAACCATTTCCCCTCTATGGTTGTTCCCAGTTTTTGTAATTCTAGATAATGCTGTGACATCCTGTATATAAACTTAAGCGCCACTAAAAAACAAACAAAAATAATTTTCTTTCTCAGTAACCCAGTGATTTACTTTCCAATATCTGAACCCGAAGCAAAGGAAGGTAAGAAGTCAAAGGAATCAACATCAAATTCCAGTAGACTTCCACGTTAAATAAAATTTTTGCAATGCTGACACTTTTGGTGTTAGTAGTGCATTAGGTTTATGTATAGACTGTTCTTAGTTGCATAATATATTTGGCCTGATCATTACATTTGGCCTGATTATTTATGTACATGCTGCAAGAACATTAATTTACCAATAGCTCTCCTGCAGCTTGCTTTGCAAATCTAGATATATATACAGTACTGGACAATTACTGAGGTCACAGGGTTAACATCATCTAGGTAAATTATAATGAAAAATTTCAGATTGGACTTTGAAAAGCCTCTGTTAATTATTATGCAGAGGCTAGGAATATAAGCCCCACAGTTTCTACAACTAGATTTCACCTGTAGTACTTACACATTTGAGTAAATTCCTCTCTTCACAAGGTTCTCAAATTTACTTAGGTTCCTGAACTATCAGAGAGGAACATATTTACCTATATAACTGGGACCCGGTAAGTCTAACAGACCAGTTTTCCTGAGAGGATCGTGTAGGTGTTGACCCTGTGAGTAAAACCAACGTTTGTTCCATAAAAGTAGCATGCCATACGTTTTTAAAGGAGTATTGTTCCCAAATGTAAAATGAAAAACATCCTGATATAAAGGAAGGCAGATTCTTATTAATCTATGCAAATGGCTGAAAAGTGAGTTAGTAAGATTTTCTGAATTCTGGGGAAATCAATAATAATCTGATATTAGTTTAAAATGTTTTATCTCATTCCATGAAAGCAGAGTTTATGAATCGGTAAGAAATGTGTCAGAAGAGAAAGAAAAGTTGTCTTCATAGAACCAGAAAATAAAACATTAAAACAACATCAACATTATTCCAAACAAATAACCACAATAAAATTCTGCTCGAGTTAATTCAACATTCTGTAATTAACCCTTGTTCTGATGCGCCTTGGCTCAAAAGCTTGCTTTCATGGAACTGTCTGTTTCTAGATAAAAAGGGTTCTGAAAATCCTGACTTAGTCTACTTTTGGAGTCTAAAAGTTGTCTAAGAGATACAAGCTCAGAAACCTGTATCCCCAGAGTCTCAGTGAAGTCTGTGTCCAAGAGTATATTCTTTGAAGTGTCAGTAGTTTAAAGGACCTTGTACAGTCCTTTTCCATGAGGCTCTGAGACTTCGTGAGTTGTGTGTGTGAGACAGAAATTTGGTCATATTGCAAATAACAGGACTTTTAGTTAACCATCAGAATAAAACTAAAACTATCTGCAGATGACAAAAATTGAATGGTTGTGGTTAATTTATTACTGATAATTTTCCAATAATGAAAAGTCTGATGAGGGATCATAATAAGAAAACTGCAACTAAAAAAGAAATTTTATTGTTTCTGTGGCATGCATAACAAAGATTATATAAAGTGATTCAAAAATATAGACAAAATATCTCTTAAGGATAATGATCTAGTGTTTTTAAAGACATCACTAAACTTTACATTCGATTTATGAAAATGGATGGGTATAATTTTAATGGAGGAAAATACATTGAGATATATAAGAGTTCTGAAACAATTTTATTTTAAATCCCAAGTATATCAGAAAGAGATTCAGCAAGATTAAAGTATCCCTAGACATCTGTATTTTTATAAAACTTCGTGGTAAATCTGATGTGCATCCCCAGTTAAAAGCCAGTGGCCCAGAAGACACTACATTCAAATTAGAACTGTCAGGTTGTGGACTAGTTAATATTTTATACAATAATTGAAATTATGACTGAGAACACTATACTATTATTTCTAATATCATCAAAGAAAACACTGGCAGGACCCATAAATACAGGAAAACAACAGACTATTTCTTAGACTTGGGTTTTGGTCAATGTGTTCTCTGAAGATAAAAACACATAATGGCCAGTGTAGGTATTCATGTATCTCTAGAGATTTCTTATAAGACATACAACTTCTGAAATATACATATTAGCAATATTTAACCTATACAAATTTACCCACAGCAGGCTATCTTCAGATTTGAAAATTCTTTCCATGCAGCTCTTACAATGGTAATATATTAAACAAATCTAATTATTTCTAGTATCTGTTTCTATAAGATGAAAGAATTGTGATTTTCCTGTTTCAGTCATAAAATACTGTGAAATTTTTAATTACTTTTTCATTACTTAGGACCTAATTTGGAGAGGACGCAATCAAAAAGTTGTCAGATATTTGGACTCTTGATGAAGATAAGATCACAAGTACTTGAGAAGCAGTGCTTGGTTACCTCCTTAATCAAAGTGATAATAAAATATCTAAGAAGATACATAAAAGTTAACGGGATTGAAAGGTATTAGTCATTTCAAAAATGAGGAACATTTGTCTTTTAAAAAAATCAAGGAAATAATGAAATCAACATACAGCACCCAAAATTATTCTGGTAAAACACAGAATCTTTGCTATCTAAGAAAAATTACAAAGGACATAAGTAATAACCTTTCTTATTACAGGCAGTCATTAATTAGTAAACCTAAGAAACAGGCTCATCAAAATCAAGCAAACTTTCCTAAGACTAACACATAGATTATTCTCATACCCAGGTCTTATAAAAAGCTGAATAAAATGTACCCTACTAAATAAATCATTTATTTTTTTTAAAGATTTTATTTATTTGTCAGAGGGAGCGCAATAGAGAGCACAAGCAGGTGGAATAGCAGGCAGAGGGAGAGGGAGAAGCAGGCTCCCCACCGAGCAGGGAGCCTGACTCAGGACTCGATCCCAGAACCCTGGGATCATGACCTGAGCCGAAGGCATATATCCATTATTATAATATCATAGAGTATAATATCATAAAAATGATTCATCTCTTCAATCCTCAGCTCCCACACACCTCTGGCAACCACTACCATTAATCTTTTTATTTTCTCCATAGTGGTGCCTTTTCCAAAATGTCACAAAGTTGGAATCATATAATATGTAGTCTTTTCAGACTGGTTTCTTTCACTTAGTAATATGCATTTAAGTTTCCTCCATGTCTCTCATTTCTCTTTAGCACTGAATACTATTCCACTGTCCAGATGTACCAGTTTATTAACCCATTCACCTACTGAAGGACATTTTGTTTGCTTCATAGTTTTGCCAACTATCAATAAAGCTGCAGTAAACATCCGCACGCAGGTTTTTGTGTGGACATAACTTTTCAACTCTTTTGGCTATATACCAAGTAATGTGATTGCTGGATCATAATGTTAAGAGTATATTTAGTTTTGTAAGAAATTACCAAACTGTCTTCCAAAGCAGCTGTACCATTTTGCATTACTGCCAGCAACGAATGAGAGTTCCTGTTGATCCAAATCCTCAGCAGCATTTAGTTGTTATGTTCTGGACTTAAGCCATTCTAATAGATGTGTACTGGTATCTCGTTGCTCTAACTTGCATTTTCCTGATGACATATGATATGGATCACCTTTTCATATGCTTACTTGCCATGTGTATATCTTCTTTGGTGAAATGTCTGTTCAGGTCTTCAGCCCATTTCTTAACTGGGTTGTTTATTTTATTTTTTTTTTATTACTGAGTTTTAAAAGTTCTTTATTTTGGATAACAGTCCTGTATCAGATGTGCACTTATGTGATTTTAAAGTTACTAAAATATGTTAACTTTTATTTCTTTTTTGTTTTATTATTTCTTTCATTTATCAAGCAAAAGATTCAAATGATAGATAAATGGATTATCCTTTTAACAGAATCAATTCACACATTTATTTTAAAGACTCTATAAAAATACAATAGCTGTTGAATCAATAGAAGCTGGAAAAAACAGAGTTTAAAAAAACTTTAATACTACTGGATCACTGACTTTCAGTCACCCCTGGAAGATGGGCAGATGGATGGGGATCAACCCCTTCACTCCAAAATGTTAATTAAGCACAATTCCAAGAATGCATCAACTGCATAGATAAGCCATCCTATTGAAAGAGATTAATTTATCTGAAAACATCTGTGGCATTATTGTTTTTCAAAAATGTTGAGATCACAGTGTAGAGGTGTAGAGATGTGACTCTGAACATTCTGAAGTTAAACACCACTGTGTTTATTATATTTATCAATTCACATCTTTTTTCCCCAATAATTTGTCTATTGTTCTTTTCTAAATTTTATAATTCAGAAAAATAAATTTCACAAAAACTCCATGATTCAGGGTACCTAAATCAAAGTACAGCTGTGTGAAGATAGACACGCAAGAACTAGTGCCAGATTACATAGGAAACACACTGAACTCAAGAATTTCATCAGGAAAAGATTTAAACAGAAGCCACTGAATAAGAAACACTCTAAATTTTTATTAAGAATTTAAATCTAAAACCGTTTATGATTTGTTGTCAGTCTGTCTTCACAGCACAAAGAATACTAGATTGGTTTAATGAAGGAAGAAGTTAGAAAATTTAATTACCACCAAAAACAAACAAAGCATAAAGCATACAACACAGTGCCTGGTCAAACGCAGGTGACTAGTATGTATTATTATTATTACTCCTTCCAATTAATGTCCTAACAATGCCTATATACTTGTATCCTATATAGATTGAGGAAAAGAATGGGAAACTCACCCTGACAGCAGTTCTGTGTTGACTTTGGATGCCTCTTTTCATACTCAAATGCTTGGTGAAAAGTACTACTCATACTAATTTAAAAATCACTACCCATAAAAATTACTACTCATCCTTATACAGCAGACTAATCCAAAAATTGTCTTTTTTTCCAATATCAGATGAAATATGTTCATTACCAAATACTAATACTTTTAATATTTAAGAATCTACCACTCTATAATTCTGTGCTGTGCTGGATTCATCAAACATCCAAGTGTAGATAGATTCAATAAAATAAAAATAATTACTTACTATAATATAAATATACCATAGATTAATAAAATGCAAAGTGTTGACTCTTTATACAATTGTACAAAATACTTTAAAGTAGAAAGTCATGAGTTTTCTTTACTTCCAAAATTATAATTATTTATTTATTCTATATTTAAGAAGTATCAGCATATACCCTCAATCTTGTTGGCCTAATTTTCTATATTCCAAATGCTATTTAGCAACACTTTTATACACAAAATTCAATGATTACTAAAATGAATGTCCCAAATAACCAAGAGAAAGTAATAAAAGTTCCTTTATCTTTCCATAGTTCTACATTTCATAGAAATACTGTTATACTCATTCATGGTTATGAATAACTGTTATACTCATTCATGGTTAAATGTTGATGGCCATTTGAAATCTTAGCTATCCAGGCAGAGGGAACTAAGAATTTCTTTCAGTGGGTTCTATTAATTTCCACAGACATTTTCACCACATTCAAAGCAATTCTGGAGGGCTAAGTCAGACCTGTTCATTGATGGTGAATAACTCAAGTAATTTTCAAATGATTACTGCACGGCCAACCCAAAGTACATTTTTGCCAACTATTTCATTTTCTCTTCTATTTATGGCTGTAAGTACTTCAAGGAGAGCTGACCCATATGGTTCTGATTCATTTACAGTTAACTGATCAAAATGTTGTTTTAAATCAAGTAGGCTTTTTAAGCCTTTTAGTTTATTTTTGAGAACTAGAAAGCCATATTTTCTCAGCTATAAATTAATTTGAGAAAAATTTAAATATTTTAGACTTGGCATAAGACATTTCCTAACCTCGGAATTTTCAGTAATTAGATACTTTGCTTTTCCTTCTGTTCCTGAAAGCTGACCTACTGAGTTCCCTCTGAAGGACTGCTGTTTCATAAGAAATCTTAAATCTGGAAGGATTTAGGCCTATCCTAAAGTAGGTATAAATTTAGAAATAAAAGTATTAAATTACATAAGAGAATTGAGACCACACTACCTTTTCTCTTTCTGGTTTTAAATAACCTCTCACTTTTTATTTACATAGAAAAGATATTTTCCAATCTACGTAAACATTTGGATTCATGACCTCAAACATGAGTCATCTGACCATTTTGCCCTACATCTTATGATGCCAAAAAATGAGTAAGTATGAGGACTACCTGCAAAACAGCTTAAAGAAGTCATTCTAAGAGGCAAATACAACATGAAGAAAGACCTGCAATAATAATCGACCTGCAAAATCCTGAATCAAGCAGGTTTTATGAAATGTAGAACTATGGAAAGATAAATATTTAAAAGTTTTATAGACAAATATACAAAACAGTTATTACAGTGTTGTGATATGTGAAATCAAAGAAAATTATAACCATTATCCTTAATTCATTTAGCTATATTTTCTTTAAATGCATAAAGTCCCAATTAAATTGCAAATACATATTTACTAAAAAATGAATATGATGCAGTCCCTGTCTTTAAGGAGAATATGGTCTGGCAGGAATAAAAACAAGAAATTTCCATTTTTTTATATTCTTGACTGTATATTAGAAAATAGGACTAATAAAATAATTCCATTGTGGCTGGAGAGGAGCAATTTTCATTTGAAGGACTAATTTTCTTTTAAATATTTCTCTGCTGAATTTGCCAAAAATGGTGGCAATTGATGCTTTATATTTGAATAGAATTTTAGGTGTAAGCATTTATCTGTTAAGAAATAATCAGTTTCGCTTGGCTTTGCAAGGCGTCTTCAGTGACCTTTAGTTAACCAGATGGAATTGAGAGCCAAGATGCTTTTCCATTTCATGGGATAATGAGCAGTTAGTTAAATGAGCTATAAAGTACATAGCAATTGTGCCAGAACAAATTTTCTTCTTTAATGATTTTTTATATAGTAAAATTATTCATCATTTCTCCTCTTATTCCATTCAATTTAAGACTTTGTTAGTTCAAGAAAGAAGTTTAACACAGATGTGAATAGATAAATTCTTTTTCTTTTTCTTTTCTCTCACTCTTGCTCTCTATTTCTTTCTTTCTTTCTTTCTTTTCTTTTTTTTTTTTTTTTTCAGTTTGCGAACATCATTGCACTAAACACATCTGGAGATCTAAACAGTAGACTATTTCACAGCATGGTTATGTCCCTGTAATTTTATGCAAAGTGGATAGAACTATGTCCCGTATGGTAACCACTAGCTATATGTGGCTATTTTAATTGAAAGTAAATTAAGTATAAAATTAAATTTATCATCTATACTAGATGCATTCTAAGTGCAATTCTAGTATCAGATTCTTCAAATTGACTATATTGCTGCTTCCATCTAAAAATACATTCAAATCTGGGGTCTTATGACATCCTTACAGGTTAAATTGTGTCTCCCAAAAAGATATGTTAAAGTCCTAAACCACAGTACCTGTGAATGTGACCTTATTGGAAAGAGTTTTTCGCAAATGTAATCAAATTAAGATGAATCATATGGATTAGAGTGTGAACTCAATCCAACACCTGGTATCCTTATAAAAAAGAGAGTAGTTTGGACACAAGCAAATCAGATACACAGAAGAAGGACAGATAGGTGAAGATGAAGGCTGAGATTCGAGTTAGAAGGCCACAAGCCAAGGAATGTCAAAAATTGCTAGTAACCACTGGAAGCTAGAAACAGCAAGGAAAGGTTCTTTGCTAGAGCCTTCAAAGGGTGCAAAGCCTGCCAATACCTTGTTTTGGACTTCTAGCCTCCAGAATTTGAGAGAATAAAGTCTGTTGCTATAAACCACCGTGGTAATTTGTAATGGCAGCCCTGGGAAATTAGTACATACTCTGATAGTTTAGAAAGACTAATCCATGAGAATCAAGTGTAAAAGTTTAAAAGCCATAAGGTTTGCCCCATATAGGCTCACTCTCTATGGAACAGGCCTAACTAGTATTATTTCCTTTCCTTTACCAGTCATAGCTGCTCTCCTTGTCCTTAGAGATGATGTAAGGTGAATGGGCCATTAGCTTGCTTCTATTCATGGTCATTACTAGTATACTATTGTAGTATAATAAATTTAGTGACTATTTAAAATCTAAATGAAAATGAGCTGAATTGACCTGAATTTTGTAATACTGTAGTATCTTTATTCTTCCCTTTTACATAGTGCTTCACAGATTTTGAGGCATTTTGATAGACATTTTCATTTGATCTTCACAAGAACCATGTGAGGCTGGCCAGACAGAAGCCATAAAAAAAGTAGACTGTGTATTCCTTAAGGACGTGCTGTTTTATATTTCTCCCTATTTTCAATGAAGAACATTATTATGCACCCAGAAAATGTTTCCTTTGTTTTGAATGTGTCTCCATTTCCCAAACAGAAGTACACTTACAGAAACTAAGTCTAAAGTGGTAGATATGAATTTTGAAATCTGCCCACATGACTGACTGTATCTCATTCTCTTTTTTATGGTCATCTTCCCACACTGCATTTAGGAGTAAAAGTGGTAATCTTTCATTAAGAATAGGCTATTTCTACCATGAGTTCCCCAGGACCAAATACACCTTAGCTTCTTCCTCAGTAATTAAAAAAAAATTCTTTCAAATGTACTGATTCAATATAAGTTGAAAAGGTCCACCAATTTGGATAAATTAAGAAAGCTATTCAAGCACAGTATCTCCAACTTTCTTTTAAAAGAATCCACCCTCAATATATAGAGAGAAGAGGAACTAAACCTTTACTCTGATTTGCTTTTATAAATTTCTAGAATAGAGATTATTAACTCTGGTTTGGGGACCTAAGTAAAATCAAAAAGAAGCAAAATAAAATTCCCTTGGATGGTTAAGATAATCCTATGTAGTGGTATTTAGGTAACAAGAAGGTATGTTTTAAAGTACAACAAACAATTTATCCAAGAGGGGCAAGAATTATTATTCTGGGTATCTCTGCCACCCAGTGTTCTTCAGGACATGATCAAATAATCCATATCATTGTTTATTTGCCTGAGAGAGCTTTTCCACCCTAACAGCAATCTCATAAAGGGCCTAAGTGCATATTCTATGCAATATAACTTCACACAAAACTGAAGCAGAGTGCTCTTATTACAACATCAGATGGCAAATGGTGGACTTTCTTTAGACATAAAATAAATAGATACAGAAATAGATGAAAAACAGCTGGAGTTCAGAGTTATATGAAGTCTGTATTTCCATGCACCTTTAGGTGTGATGTTATTTCGACTAGATGTTAGTATCCTCCAGGAACTTTCAGGTGCTTTGGCTAATAAGTAGCTCCAGAACCATCATAAAACAATGCACCAAGAAAGAATGTACTCAGATCCAAAACTAAGTGCCCCAAATTCAAACAGTTTATTATGCCCAGAATGACTTAGAAATAAAACATAAGTTCACTTTTATAAGGCAACATAAAAGATTGTTACTTAAGAGGCAAACTGGTCTAGAAAGCTTTATTGCCCTCATAATTTATTATGGAATTAATCCATTGCATGTTTGCACCAGGTCAGCTGGCTGAAGGGAACCTGCATGTTGCCTAAATCAGATCGAGAAGTACAAATCAAGGATCCCAAATGGAGTACTAAGCACACTTCAAAAAGCCAAGTGTGTTACAGTCTCTAAATCATTTCTCTTGAGTCATAAGATTAGCCAAAAAACAAAAACAAAAACAACCGGGGCTATTTTCCTCACCAGTCTATGAATAATCTAGAAAGAAAAAAATATTTTTTGTTACAATACAAAAGCAAATTCTTTTGTATCAAAATAAAGACTCTCCAGGAAGAGCTCTTGCTCTCTCATTCTTTAGGTTTCTCACAAGATTACACCAAATACATTTGGATAAAAATGTCAGAGAAAGGGGCGCCTGGGTGCCTTAGTCGGTTAAGTGCCTGCCTTTGGCTCAGGTCATGATCCCTGGGTCCTGGGTTTGAGTCCGCCATAGGGCTCCCTGCTCAGTGGGGAGTCTGCTTCTCCCTTTGCCCCTCCCCCGCTCATGTTTCCTCTCCCTCTTGCTCCCTCTCTCTCAAATAAATAAATAAAATCTTAAAAAAAAAGTCAGATCACCCAGCTGGGTGATAGACGTTGGGGAGGGTATGTGCTATGGTGAGCGCTGTGAATTGTATAAGACTGTTGAATCACAGACCTGTCCTTCTGAAACAAATAATACATTATATGGTAAAAAAAGACAAAGAAGAAGAAGAAGAAGAAGATAGTAGGAAGGGAAGAATGAAGGGGGGGAATAGGAGGGGGAGACGAACCATGAGAGACTATGGACTCTGAGAAACAAACTGAGGGTTCTAGAGGGGAGGGGGGTGGGGGGATGGCTTAGCCTGGTGATGGGTATTAAAGAGGGCACGTACTGCATGGAGCACTGGGTGTTATACGCAAACAATGAATCATGGAACACTACATCAAAAACTAATGATGTAATGTATGGTGATTAACATAACATAATAATGAAAAAAAAGTCAGAGAAAACAGCTAACGTGTAGACTCTTAGATATTGAGTTAATTCTTAAGATTTTACAGTTTTATTGATCAAAACTTACCAACTGCAAATTCAAGACTACATTTTTATATATGATTGAACATATGAAAGTTGCTTTCTGCTTTTGTTTTCTGACAAATAAGTGTGCAATATAAAGTAGAAAAAAATCATGGTAGAAAGTCAAAGAAACTGAATTTTGATATTTTCTCTACCACTTACTAATCATTTGAGCCACCATATAATTCACTATCTTCAAATCTAAAGTAGGGAAAATAACCATAAGCCATCTGAAGGTCAAATATTAGGGAGAGGACCAATTAGGTGGTATTTGTGAAAACATTTAAATATTTAAATTATATTAATATAAGACATTTTATTAGTGGAGCTACTTAATTATAAATGATTTATGTAGCAAAGTTCAATACAGAACTGGAAATACAGAATATGGAAAATATAAAATGTGGAAAAACATAAATTTCTAGTTAATAATGGTATCTTTGTGATTTTAGGAATGCCTAAAATATGCCATGAACACATTAGTATACAATGTATTAAGAAATTATTAGTCATTAATTTAAATTAATAGCACACATAAATTAGTATGGTACCAGATTATGTAACCAATATATTAAAATACATTACATACATAATGGCATAAATACATGAAAATAAATATTACTCCATTCCATATATATAAATATATATAAAAGATATGTATTTATATATACACATAGATAACTTCAAATAAATACATCTCCGTGTATACATGTTCATTTTAAATTAATAGACATAAGTAGGACTGAGAAGTCACATGTATATGATAAAAAATACTTTCTAAATAAGAAACGTATATATATGATAAGCAGATCTTCCCTACAAAATTTCATTCTAAAAATGAGTTTCAGATAAAATGTGTATCTTTTCTTAAGTGTTTCACTTTTGAATAACTTTAACATATCATGAATAAGAGGCTGGGATGACAAAGTTAAGTAAGTAATCATCCTCCAAAGCATTAAGATAAGGTAAGGGAGGAATGTGTTTCCCTCAGGTTCACTTCCTTCTTTATCTGTGATATGCCTTTGATATACACCTCTCCATCATTTTCTTTTGCCAGTATTTTATTGACAACTAATATTAGGAGTTTTAAATTTTCCTTTAGCAATATTTCTTACTTATGTTAACTTACAAAATAGTGCTCAGCTTTCTATTATACCATGAGGCATTTCATGTCTACATATACTTGAAAGCCCCATCATTTATCTTTCTCTGTCTGCTATGTGCTACTGCAAGCCTGGAATTTGACCCATAACTTCAACTAAAGACCCCACTCACCTATAGCTTTTCAAAATGTTTAACCAAACATTCAACTAGTCAAAAGTCAGTGATAGGAGAGCCTCCTACTGGGCATTTTCAGTGCTGCGCATCTCATTGACAGCTGGAGAGAAGGCTCTTGTTAAGCGTATCTGATTTGCCCTGGTTTATGTCTCCTCTGTTTTACTGGAAAACCCGTCAGCAGGTCACAGGCTGGGACTTCACAGCTAAGCACTAAAGATGTGAAGTGTAAACGATGATTAAGTGTCTGCACGATTCTCAGATTTCCAGAGTTCCAGCCTCACAGGTGTTCGTATTGCAGCTGGAACTAAGGTCTCATTTTATCACAAGTTGCGTGTCTATTTTAATTGTGGAGAGTAGAAGGTATTGACTAAAGTAGGGTAGTTTTGTTGATTTGTGCTAATGTAGAGAAACCTGGTGAGTTGCTCAAAATGCTTTATAGATCATCTTCTGGACCCAGGAAAAATGTGAAAGAAATGATGGCAGATTGTCTTAAACAGATGTGTAACAATGATTTATCTATAGCATGCTGAGCAGCATAAAGAATGCAACGAGATGAAAAAAATTAAACAAAAAAAAAGAATGCACCAAGATGGTGAAGGATTGGGGCACTTAGTTCAATGGTTTAGACAAATGTGGATGCTTCCCTTAGAATAGACTTGTGATGGTTATTTTCAAGCACGGAAGAGAAATAGGATTTTTTTTTCTGTGTGTAATTCCAGAAGGCAGAGTCACAGCAGGAGAGTGAAGGTTATAGGGCAGATTTCAACTCAAAATAAGGACAAACTACCTAGCCATTGGACCATACAAAAAATTAAGTTAGAATTGATAAAGTCTCCATTACTGAAAGTGCTCAGGCAGAAGAGGCTGTTTTCTACAGTGGTTGCGTGGCAATTCCTGCACCGAATGGGATTTGGGGTTAAATGAGAGTTATGATTTTTTAATGCTAAGATTTAATAATTCTAGCATCAAATGAGGCTTGAGGATAAAAAAAGGAATGTGTTAGGCCAAATGCCAGTGTCTTTGGTTTGGTAAGCTGGAAAGTGTAGGTTTTGGAGTTCAAAAATCAAGAGTTAAATTCTATATCTATTTACTGGTCACTTTAGAAAATCACTTAAATGCCGTTATAACTTCCTCATATCTAAATGGGGATTATGAGATATCAAATTGTTATTGTGGGGATTAAAGTAATGAAAAACCCCAAGGACAGTGTCTGGCATGTTACAAATATTGAGGAAAAGCTAACTAGCATTACTACTATCTCCACATATGTTTAGATATTCGATAGGACTTTCAATGCACCACTACCTATGAAATGTACCTCATGCAGCTGTGTTTGAGTAGTGTGTGTATAACATTAACAGGATTTGCCTATTTCTCTCTTACCTTCACCACTAAATCCAAGCTCTGGTTATGCTATCCTGGCAATACTGTAGCAGTCTAATCTCCTACACTGTTCTCTTTCCACCTCCAACACTCGTTTCCAAAATCTTTTCACCCAAGTTGCTTATTGGGCCCCATAATGCAATTTCCTATTCAAATTTTCATAGCTAATTCATATTTCAAATATGGGAAAATTACTACATTTATATTAAATAATCATGTTACCTTGAAGATTAAACACAATTGCTCAAACACTGAATTATGGATCCTTCCTGTGTTTGCCATTAAAAAGGAATCTCTATGGTGTAGCTACACTGGCTGGCTGAGCATACACGTTTGTTTTCCTTCCATTAGTCCTGTGTTTGCAGTCCTGAAGTTCTTGCCTACACCATTTGGTAACTATGAGGACTACTTCCTTTCATTTCCCCAGCCAAATCCTCTGGTTCTGTTAATGTTTTCCTCAGAACACAAGTTTTCTGAGGAGCCCTTCCGAACACCAAACCCGCAGACCACCCGGCTCATGAGTTGATGCATATCTTGTTTTATTGAATTTATGTCTACTGCTTGGGTATCTGCACAGTTTCGCCTAGAAACTTTTAATGTATACACTCTATTCCCTATAATTCTTATTATTAGGGTATGTGTGCAATAAACACTGAACACATAGCTGAGCCCAAGTCTTTTAAATATTCACTAACCTTTTATTTGTGAGAAGCACTGAGTTTTACAATTCACTAAAGGATTAGAAAATTTGAATCTATAAAAACAAAGCAATTATGAATAAATGAAGTTGGTAGGGAAAATCTGGTATTGTTTGGGAAGGTAACAAAATGTGAACTTATATATGTATGTGTATCTATTTGTCTGCAATTAGAGTGATTGTTCATATTGTGCAGAAAAAAATACATGCTTCATAAATATTAGCTTTTAGGTTTTTCCTAGATAAAAAGCAAAAGAGTTATTCCACACATCTTACAGTTGGTGTTTGATGATAAAATGATACTTCTGCCTAAAGAAAACGATTAAATGTCTTTTTTATTTTAAACTAAATTTTGGTATATCTCTTAGCATCCAATTGACTAGAAATACAGAGCAGAATAATGATGTAGATGATTTTTAAGATAGGAAATTTTGAGACGAATATACAACATTGGTCATAAAATTGCTATAATTATCAGGAAGTATGTGTACAAGAAGAAATGCTGTGATAGGCAGACTAAGAGCCCCCCAAAGATGTGCCCAGCTCTAATCTTTTGGACCCGTGTGTATGTTACTTTATATGACAAAAAGGACTTTGCAGATATAACTAAGTTAAGGATGGGGAGATGGGTTTATTAGCCTGTATTATCTAGGTGGCCCTATGTCATCACGGGGTTCTTGAAAGGGGTAGAGAAGGATATGTGATGATGAAAACAGAGTGTCAGAGTGAGGTGAATGATGGTCGATTTGAAGGTGCTATGATGCTGGCTTGGATGATGGAGAAAGGGCTCATGAGGCAATGAATGCAGGCAGCCCCTAGAAGCTAGAAAAGGCAAAGAAACAGATTTTTCCCTAAAGCCCTACTGACAGCTTAATTCCTAGTAAAACTCATTTCAAATTTCTGATCTCTAGGATAGTAAGATAACACAGTTGTATTTGTCCTAAATCACTAAGTTTGTGGTAATTGATTACAGAAGCAAGAGAAACCAGTACAAACAGTGATTATTCTGATCAGTAGCTCCTACACATAGGTTAAGTATAGAAATGAAGCCACCCACACTACTTAGGTTTCTGTGATAAAGTTTGCCAATGAAGAAATTATCAGAAATTCAGAAGAAAAGATGAAGCAGGAAATTTGGGTTTCTCTCTTCGCAAGTTGTAGCCAGGGCTGGCTTCATAAAGCGTGTGACTGTGCAGTCAGAGAAAGCCACATGCTTAGAAAGGCCCCATACTTGTTTTAATGCTCTGCTGTCACATCTTAAAATCCTTAACAATTTTTTAATAAGGTGTTCTGTATTTTCATTTTGCCCTGAGCCTTGCAAATTATATAGTCAACCCTGGCTGTAGCCTTTATTGTTTACAGTTCTTTAAATACTGTATTCACTTAAAGAGACAAGAACAATAACATGTTACAACAACAAACAAATATTAGAAAGAGGAGCAGGAGAAAGCAGACCCATGGGAGAGAAGAAAGGCAAAGCTATATGTAACACATTCAGTATATCTAAACTTCTCCCCTCCCAAATTTTTATATCAGAATTCATGTAGCCAATAATCATGATAGCTCAGTCATGGTCACTTTCTACCTCGTGGGGTTAAGAAAGTGAAATGTATTTCTCAACATTTCATATATCTTTATTGGACTTTAGAATTATAGAATGCAGTTAAAATGCTCCAAAAAAACTGGAGAACTATTGAATAGCAAGTAGAATTATACATTTAAGGCTATGAAATGCTATCCTAGGAAAATTAGAAAATTCAAATCAATGAAAAATCTATAAAAATGAATTGATCACAACTAAGTAAAATCAATAGGGAAAATGAAACCTGCTATTTGTGTAACTACATTACAGAACCACAGATTGTCAAACAGCTTCACAGCCAACTCCACCTTACTATTTCATAAAACATTCTTGATATGTGAAATCCTAAGTCAGACTGAAATCATTTCAGTTAACAATAAAAGATGATTCCTCACTAGCCTCCCTTTGATGAAATCCCTAATTCAAATGGAATATTAAAATTAACTAGTCAAGACAAAGTTTTAAATGTGGTTTATCATATCAAATGTGGTTTAAATGTGTATACCCATTGTGTGATCTGTTACATATTTAGAAAATGAGTAATTCGTTAGTATAAATTTAACTTAATAAATAAAAATACATTTTTAGAATAACTTCTTAGGAACTGCATAAGTAATTGCTGCTTTATTTTAGAGAAGGTGTGTGATAGAAATCACAACAGTATAAGTTGGTAATATTTGTAACATTATTATTAAAGATAATTTTCAAAACAATCAAGAATTAAAGGAAAATATTGTGTTTGATTTAACCTAATACAAAGCTGATACTTCAAAATATTGCCTAAAATATCCTTTGAAAACATCATGTTATAATCGAAAAACCACTGAATTAAGAGAGAAAAAAGATCTACCTTTGATAGTCAGGATTTTTCTCTGTGTGGCTTTGGGCATGTCATTTTATATCTCTGGCTCTTAATTTTTTTTTCATCTACAAGTAAGAAGTCTGGGCCAAATCCTTTCTAAATTGCCTCCCAACTCATTTCAATGCTGTTTCCAAAGGAATTTCCCAAAGAGAAAGTTGTTACTACTATGACTGGTTTAAGAACATACAATGAATCATGGAAGCGAGATTCTTGCTTTTTAAATTCTATTACCTTCTGAATGAGAATAAATGCTAACATTGCTCAAGTTCAGAAATGATCTAACATTTAACATCCATAGAGACACGTGTGGTGGTCATAATTTAGACTGAAATTTGCACGAATCTAACTGTTGTCTTATAACTATAGTAATGAGTCAATGTCCAGTTAAAAATAATTTTCCATTAAACTCTTAGAGTTTAATCATTTGCCTTTTCATACTAATGCAGCTTTAGTCTAAAAATCATCATCACTGTGTTGTCAGAAATCTAGTATCAAATTGACTGTCTATTTATTTTTCTAACCACAGGCGGGGAAAACATTTCTAAATGAATTATATATACCCTCATCTTGAATAAAATGTCTTCCTTTCTGACTACTTAAAACAACTCTTATAAAATGTTTATTTGACTTTAGAAATAGCTTACAATCTCCCACTAAATAAAGCCTACACATTTTAACCTGTCATTCAAGAGCCTACACAACTTGGCGCCAACCTATCTTTGGAGCTTTATCTCCTACTACCCAGTTTGACACAACCCAAACTCCTAAGCCATTTACTTTCTTAATATGCTTGGTGTTTTTCTGCTTACCTATCTTTGCTCCTGCTATTCCTCCTGCGAAGAATATCTTCCAAGTTGTCTGTGCATTTCCAAAGTCTGACCTGCTTCAAGGCTTAGATCTAGTGCTGGGTCATTAATGAAAACCTCCCAGATTCTGTACTCTCCTACACTCCCATCTTCTTTTAGCATGTCAGTATCAGAAATTATCTCAACTTCTACTGCAATTCCAAAATAATTTCTTTTTCATATTCCAAAGAATATTTAGCACATCCAAATATATACAAAGGAAATTTGTTTATATTTAGTTCCCTTATAAGGTCGAGAGCTTCCCAAGGCCAGAAACAAAGTTTTTTAGCTGTTTTCTTTTTTCCTCCTTACTCCCCGTATCATCAAACATGTCTTAGTTTCAGAATGTGCACACATACAAAATAATATGTGAATGAGTATATAACTAGTAAAAGTGATAGGATAGTGCGCTGTTGCTATAATTATATCAAAATTATTGGCAAAAAAGGACAGTTTTTTAAGATCAAGTTTCAATCATAACTACTACTTAGGTAGTCTTAAATTACCCAACATAACTGTTTTAAGGCAGCCCAGAGAAGATTTTATATCAACGTAAAAAATAGTCAGTTAAAAAACTCCACTCTTTGAAACCTTTACAATCCTAGAGGACAAGTCATTACTCTTTAACCCCTCTCGGACTTATCCCCAGGCTGTAATAATGTTTTATTATTTATATAGAGATTTATATTTTCAAAGCACTTTAGAGCCATTAATTTGTTAAGCCAGACAACATACAGTAGAACAAGGTGAGTGTGATTAAATGTGTTTGACAGATAAGACAGCAGTCATGCAAAAGTGGTCTTTTCATAGCCAGCAGCAATCTGGAGTTCCTTTGAGGGCTAGAACTGTAATTTTCCTGCTGTAAAAACAACCAAACAATTGACCTGCCCTTATTTATTTTATTTTTAATTATTCTTCATTTCCATAGTCAGAGTTAGGAGCAGATCTTATGTTAATCATCTTTAGTTCAAATATAAGACTAACCGTAAAGTGAAGTTTTAAATTTTTACTGTTATAATTCCTGAGAAGAAGTGATATTCTCTGCTTTTAGTTTAAATGTGTGGAAATATGTATCAATAACCAAGCATTATAATTCTTTAAGTCTCACTGAAAAAAGTAATAGTTGAGGTGGGGGGAGTTGGGTGGTCCTTCAGTTAAGCACCCAGCTCTTGGTTTCAGCTCAGGTCATGGTCTCAAGGTTGTGAGATCGAGCCCTGCGTAGGGCTCTGCATTCAGCAGAGTCTGCTTGGGATTCTTTCCCTCTTCCTCTTCCTCCCCCTGTGCCTCTCTCCCTGCACATGCTCACTCGCTCTCTTTCTCTCAAATAAATAAATAAATAAATAAATAAATAAATAAATAAATAAACAAACAAACAAAATCTTAAGGAAAAAAAAGTAATAGTACCTAGATAAATACAACGAGATCCACACCTCCACCTTATGGTGTTCATCATTTGTACTGGGTTGAAGAACAATCTTTCTAAAAGACTTCTGGTTTCTTTTTCTTAACACTAAAATTATGAGGAAATACATATGTATATGATAAATATATCATCTCTAAAATATAATATGCATTTGTCTTCAGAGATATAAACCTTACCAAAGATAACCATTCCTGTCAAAGTTTTAATTCCCCACTTGTCAATGCAAAATTGATTTGAAAGTAGATTTTCTCCCTTTATGTTCAAGGTTGTGATTTGGGGCAATGCAATAATAAATTATTAAAAGTTATTTTCTGTCCACTCTTGGACCAAACAAATCTCTAAAGAAATTGTCTGTCCCTAGTCAGTATCTCAGGAATGTACTGTTATTTTATCCCAGTGGGAATGAGGGTTTTTCACCTTTATTTATGGCTGGCATTTTTATGCTTTTGACTCACACAACCACTCTCTCACGGTGAAGCCATTCGTATTTCCTGAGAGAAGTTAAGATAATTTACTATTGTGGAATATATTTTTCGCTCATGCTGATGCAAAGAATTAGACACATGACTCCTATGTCAATCCTAGTGATCCACAATGTGAAAATCAGGACTTTGCATAAAAAGCATCTGCTTCTTTTGATTCAAAATCTTAAAAGTGTTTGCATATGCCCATATACTCAGGCGCAAGTTCACAGACACATACAAGTGGGGATTCAGAAGTTTAGAACAAAGACAGAACCAATCTATACACTTTGATACCAAGTGATCACGTGCATGAAGAAGGATCTGATGGGCTGTTGAACCCATACATTTTAAACATTCTGTTAATTCTTCCTTTGAATTTATTACATAGATCTCTCAAAAACACTGAGGGTTCATAACAAATCAGGAATTGGAAAAAATAAATTTGACCAAATTGGGTCCTATCACTTAAACCATCTTCTCTGCAATTCCACACATCAGTTTCTTGTCAATATCACCTTATTTACATATTTGTATTCACATATTGTTAGTATTCACATATTCACAAAATAAAGTTACCAACACTTGGAATGCTATCAATGACCTGAGGTGTCTAAGAAAACAACTTCCTTTGAAAAGACTGATACAGGCACCTCTGAGTAAAAAAAGGCACATGCTCCAAAGCAACAAACACAGGTTAAACCTTTAGATGTCTTTAATCCACTCTCCTTTCAAGTATCTCGAGAGAAGTAAGAGTGCAAGGGTCGAACCTACATCTGAGTTTAATTACAAGACACTGTGTAAGGATACCTCTGGAGACTTTTTTTCCTTCAACTTACGGCATATATTATGCTTAAAGGTGGAAAGACTATTTTCTCTCTCCACGTCACTGGAAATCCAGGCCTCTCGCCTCATTTAGATACTTTGATGTTTTCACTAGGGTTGGGGCTACTAGAGGAATTGATTTAGGAGAGACTTCTGTTTTAGCATCATTTTTTTAAATGGCAAATGACTGGCTCAAATGGAATCTTTTAAAAGAAACATAAAACAATGGGAATTTCTCCAATCTTTAAAATGGTAGAAGAATTCCTCACAATCCTGTCTCTAACACATAAAAGTACAATTAAATTAATGGACACATATGCAAATTAACTGTTTACAGCATATGTATGCATATATGTGTGCCTGAGAAATAGGAAGTATAAGAATAGTACAAGTGTCTTGAAACTATGTACTGTTAGTGACTTTAGTGTTTAACAGCTGCTTTCATTACATAGTAAAATCCATGAGGCACTAATCACTAAAGATTATCTCTAGGTAAAGTAATAATAACACTCTGACCTATGTAGTTAGCCTCTCCACTTGCTTATAGCATAGTTTTTTGTGGGTTTTTTTTTTTAATGCAAGGTGGAAATGAAAGTGAGCATCTGGAGAGCATTCCTGCCCCATCCAGATTAAACTCTACTTCTAACCCCTAAGCACCAAAGCACACTGTGTTGAGATTCAAATATTCCAACTCATTCCTTATCCTTAACTATCTCCAGTGTGAAAGTATAAGGCACTAATTTCTTTTCAAATAAATTCTGAACTGTATGGTAATTGGTTTCAAATAAAACAAGCTACTAAAAAAAAGCTCTTTCTTACCCTTTCCCTGCAATGGCTGGTAAGTTCCAACACTAAACCTCAGACAAAGAAAGATTCACACAAACATGTTCAAATATACCTAAGTATGTATGTAAGTAAAATCTGATCCAATATACTGGATTTCCTTTTCTTTTCTATTTTTTTCTTCTATTTTTAATAAACTTTTCATTTAGAATAGTTTTAGATTTACAGAAAAAATGACAAAGATAATGCAGAGAGTTCCTTTATATGCCATGTGCAGTCTCTGTTATTTACATCTTAAATTGGCATAGAACATCTGTTATAATTAATGAGCCAAAATTAATACATTATTATTATTAGCTAAAGTTCATACTCTATTCAGATTTCTTAGTTTTTAACCTAATGCTTTTTTTCCCTCTGTTCCAGGATCTCTGATCAATAATACCAATCTATCAGGTTTAGTTACCATGTCTTCTTAGACTCCTCTTAGCGGTCACATATGCTCAGACTTTCCCTGCTTTTGATGACTGTTATTTTTGGGAATAATGGTTATTTTGTAGAATTAAACTCAATTGGGATTTGTATAATGTTTTTCTCATGATTAGACTGGGGTTATAGGTTTGTAGAGGAAAACTTACAGAGGTAAATCACCATTCTCATCAAATCATATTAAGGGTACATACTATCAACATGACTTGTCACTAACTGACCTTGATCATCTGGCTGAGGTAGTATTTGTCATATTTCTGTCCTGGAAATTACCCTTTTCTCTCTATTTCCATATTGTACTCTTTGGAAATAAGTCATTATGTGCAGCCCACACCTAAGGAATAATGTGTGATGCTCCAGCAACTAAAGGCAGAGTATCCACCTTTATTCTTACAATAATTCTAAATTATTTGGAATTCTTCTACATGGGAGATTTTTATTTATTTATTCATTTATTCAATCATTTATTTATATCAGTATGGACATATGGATATTAATTTAAACATTGCTTTATAAACTGACTACCTTTTTTATTTTGTTGATAAAATCATTTCAGCTTTGGCTATTGAGAATTCCTTACAGTAGTTTCTGTGTCCTTTTGCCGTATATTATGTGTGTATATATATATATATATATATATATATATATGAATATATCTATATAGATCAATAGATTGATCAATTGTTAGGTTCACCAATAACCATCAGGCTCATCTTGTAGATTTCCTTCCCTTAAAACAGAAATTCATTCAAGAAGGACTGGTTTCTCTTATTGAGGTGTGTTATTAGAAATCAAGACTAGAGGGGGTGCCTGGGTGGCTCAGTTGGTTAAGAAATCAAGACTAGAGGATGCCTGGGTGGCTCAGTTGGTTAAGCAACTGCCTTCAGCTCAGGTCATGATCCTGGAGTCCTGGGATCAAGTCCCGCATCGGGCTCCCTGCTCAGCGGGGAGTCTGCTTCTCCCTCTGACCCCCTTCCCTCTCATGCTCTCTGTTTCTCATTCTCTCTCTCACAAATAAATAAAATCTTAAAAAAAAAAAAAAAGAAATCAAGACTAGATGTTAGATAAGGATTTGTTTTGGGCCAGGAAGTTCACATACATATAATGAAACCTCAAGGAAACAGCTCACTATTTGCTTTTTCACACTTACATTGAAAGAAGATATTCCAGTTCGCCTCCAGTTTAAAAGTGATAAAGCCATTTCCAAACATCACAAAGCATAAATGATACCCTTTGTTGCATTAAACATACTTGATACTCACCAGGTAAAGTTGGAAAAAATTATCTGAAATCACATCTAAGTAATTTGCATGCTCTTATGACCATTTTAATGTTTCATCACTACTTTTTTTCTTAGTTTCTTGTCATTATGGAAATGAAACTCCTTGATGGAACTTCATGATTTATGCCAGGAAAAGCAAAAATTAAAGAATGTTGCATGAGTGATGATCCTAAATTGAAAATACTCTGGAATTTTGAATAATCAGGTGACCACTAAGGAACTGCAAATCATTTTTAGGTATTTTATAAATACTTCATAATTTAAAGTTGCTATTTCTATGTCTATGTATTTTAGGGAGATAAATTGCCACCAGCATTGCCATCATTATCAATTCTACAGAGAAACTGAACTAATTTGAAAAACACCTCATTCAACTGTTGGGCATAGTCAGAAGACAGGTAAAGAATTATATACAGAGATGAACTCACCCTTTTCAACAAGGCCTGCTCCAAAGGCATTTTGTGGCCCAATTTACCTCTTCTAATCTCTTCTTTATTTATAGTAATAAAATTCCCATTTCACATACATACAACTGCAGGAGGTATACCAACATAATCCTGCCCAGGGTTGATATAAAGTGCCAAATGCATTGAAGTAGAAAGTCTTCAGAGCTACTTAATACATCTTTTTTTCCCCAGCCTTAATTTTGTTATTACTTATTGGGCAGCATTTTAAAATAACTCCAACACTTATATTTTGCTTACATCTTTTCTATTATTTTTATGGTCCTAATGTCTGTGAGGTTATTTAAAAGTTCTATAGGTCTTTTTTTTCTTTCTTTTTTTCTTTTTTTTTTTAAAGAGGACTTTTTTCCATATGAAGGAATCAAAGCTCCAAGTTACAAAATAATTCTTTTTAGGACTTTAGTATTAGCAATAATTTTAAAGGTGAGTTTTCCTCTTGGGTGGGGCTGGGAAAAGGGAAAGTTGCATATTTAGGAGTGGAAATACAGTGCTCTTTGAGAGTAAGAAACATGAAAAAATTTCTCCTGCTCTCAGAGTTGACCCAGGAAGACAAAAGAGGTGGTTAAGTTAGCATGTATCTGAGACTGGAAAATAGTCAAGATTGGCCCTGACTAGTTGGAGGAAGAGAGGTACCAGCATAAGGCAATAGGGCAGGCAGGAGTGGGTATGCTTTGGAGAAAATGGCTGTGTGCACATAAACTGAAAAGTTTTGCCTTACTAAAGTAGTTTTTATATTGGAAGTCTAGGGCATTGATTAATGAAGTATTAGCATAATACATATTTACCCTCCATGCGGAGAAACCACAGACTAATCAGGGAATCTACTAGTATACTAGGTCACCAAAATATCAATGATCTACAATTAGGGCCACTAAAGTTCGAGATCACCAACCATCAGTGATGGTTCATGAATAGGTCCAGATTATCCAGTGAATGTAGGTGTTATAAGAGAAGGACTGAAGGAAAAGCTAGAGATTTGGAGCCAGATCACTGTGAAGCCCAAACCCTACTAATCAATAGTTTTGTGATCATGCAATTACCCAGGGCCTTTGAATTTTTGTTCACTCAATCATAAAATGGGGCTTTTTATGTGGAATCAAGGGAATACTTTTTGTACAGCCCAGTATAAATTTTAAAATGCTGCAAAAATGAAAGCTGATGGGGTTTCAAAGGATAGAAGGGATGATTCTATTTGTTATGGTTAGGGATGTATTTTCACAGGTGTGCATGGGTTTGCTAAGGAAGTGGTGCTGTAGGTGGGGTGGATTACACCTACAGAAAAGGAGAAAGAAGGCATTTCCAGAAAAGGAAACAGCATGGAAAAAGGTGTGGAGATTGCTAATTCAAGTTGTGTTTAGCAAACATGGAGTGATTATATTTGGCTACAGAATATAGAGCATGAATACAGGATTAGTGGGAAAGAAGGTTGAAAAGATAGGGGAGGTCTTGATTCCAGAAGCTTAACAAGGTGTTAATGTGAATGTAATTTTCAATACGACGGGTAAGAGTAAATGATTTAAGAAGCAGTGACATAATTTGTTCTGAATGAAAGGAAGACATACCTGATGGCAGCACAAAGGATGAATTGGGAGTTTAGAGCAGATAGAGTGGAAGTAGACTGCAAATACCTGGGTGAGTTTGAACTAGAGAAAGAACAGTGTAACTGGTGACACAGAGAGAGGCCCTGAAGACTCTGAAATCCAAATCCCCTTAGCCAAAGTCTCACTCAAGACCTTTTGACCTCTGACCATAGTTACCAAATAGAATTTTCAACTGTGATCATAAAAGCATCTCAAAGACTTATTATCTCCTTGTCTTCTCTTCCTTAGAGCCATCAACAGTGTCATCCCTAAATTTATTCACTGCATTGTCCCCACAGGTTCTGAGGCTAGGATCTCCTATATGATGAAAGGCATCTGCAATCTACTCAGCTTCCTTTTAAACGGTGACATCGTCTACAATGACTTCTTCTTTATTTCTTATATAGTAATTTGGCAAGTTTGGTCAATTCCACCCTATCTTTGCCATTTGAAACCTTCCCTCCCCTTTTGGCCACCATCTTAAATTTAGGCCTTCATTAACTCTCCCTGCATTATGGCAAGTGGTTTTTGTTTTGTTTTGCTTTGTTTTGTCATCACGTCTTCTTTAAAAATTCCTCTGTAACTCATTGACTTTTAAATTTCTGTACTTACTTTAGAATTTGCTTGTTCATTTGTGCAAAAACATCCTGCTGAGTTTTTGCTAGAATTATACTGTATCTATAGACTACTTCGGAAAGGATTAACATCCATATAATAGTGAGTCTTCCAATATATTAACATAGATTTTTTTTTAGATTTATTTATTTATTTATTTGAGAGAGAGAGAGAGAATGAGAGAGAGAACACGAGAGAGGGGAGGGTCAGAGGGAGAAGCAGACCCCTGCTGAGCAGGGAGCCCAATGTGGGACTCGATCCTGGGACTCCAGGATCATGACTGGAACCGAAGGCAGTTACTTAAGCAACTGAGCCACCCAGGTGCCCCTAACGTAGATTTTCATAGAAGATTTTAGGTCATCTTTAAATTCTCTTAATGTTTCATCGTTTCTAGTATAGAGGTTTTCGCATGTTTTGTTAGTTTTACTCCTAAATAAATTGTTTTTGATGCCATGTGAAGTATATTATTTTTTCATTTCATTTTCTGTTTTGTATATTGATATTGAATCTAGCAACTTCATAAATTCACAAAGAATACATTATAGCAATAAAGATGAATCATCTGCATCTGCATGTGATAATATAGATGAAGCTCACAATGCATTATTGAATAAAAAATGGTATGCAAAACAATGCAAATGGTACAATCCATTTATTTGAAGTACAAAAATAGGTAAAACAAATCTCTGCATTTAGATGCTGGTTACAGGGATGTATTCAGTAAAAAAAAAAAAAGAAAGAAAGAAAGAAAAGAAAAGAGAAGTCAGAAAGCTACACATTTATGATACTTCTTTGCTTATTAGATTTTGATGAATGCTTAACAAAATTAAAAGAACAGAGATGAGTCTGACTTCTGATTTCTTTTTACTACTTACCATACTTAATGGTTTACATGCTACATAGGGAATAAAAAATGAGATGAATCAATGATGGGGATGAAGAGAGGTCATATTTAACAGCTTGGCTATACTTGAGTTCCTTCTAAATTATGAATACTTTTTAAACACTCAGGCTCTGGGGAAAAGCTAGGATGGAGCTGCACTGAAAACATACTTGCTTTAACAGTGACAGTCATACAAAGCCAGAGTGGGAGGCGAGAGGCAAGGCACTGCTTGTTGGTGATGACAGCTGCTAGGCAGAGGTAACACCATAAGGAAACAGGTCAAACTTTATGGGACAATGTTAAATACATGATTTCAATTTAACTTAAGCACTGAGATGCTTGTAACCTGAAAGGCATGGTATTTACTTTCTAGTAACTTCCATCAAAAGCATGCTAAATAGCCATGGGATACACACTAGATAATTTCATGTTTTGGAATTGTACCTTTTCTTACCTAAAAGATTATGCTTATGATTATTATGATTATGATTATTCTAACTGTACTTTTGTTCTATATATTTATTTATTGTTTCCCCTTAGTAAAATACCAAATGTATTGCTTATGACAAGCTCAGTGTTTAATAATGAAAAAGCCTTCCAGCACTGTCTCAAGGATTTCAATCTGATTATTATAAGAATGGTTTTCAGCATCTTTAGGTTTTATCCACATGCTTTTAGTAAGTCTATAGATTCATCTAAATAATACCACAGTACATGTCTACATCAATTTTAGTTCTGTTTTTAATGGATTGCCAGACTTGTTAATAGATCTTAAGAAAATTATGCCCAAACAAAATAAATACACTTTCCCTCTTCAATTATAGCCTTAAGAGCTTATGTTAACTCTAAATAAAAATATACTGATGTCTAACTTGCATTGTTCCAAATTAAAAAGAAATTCTTAGCAGAAAAGAAACATCCAAAATAACCCAACTTTATCCAAACCTGTGGTGAAGACAGCAATATATACTATAGACATGCATATTTTTAGGAATTGGAATTTGAAACTTTAAAATATTGATCAACTGCAAAGAAACATTCAACCAAATATGAAAGCTGTCCTTGAACTCAGTATAATCATTTTATACCTTATCTAAGCCTTTACGCTTAAAGGACCTTCAGAAACATTGAGGGTATTTAACTTATTTTCAGGGCTTGGTTTTTTGTTTTGTTTGTTTTTGTTTTTGTTTTTTACAATTTAATCAAAAAATAAAGTGGATGTGAAATGGTTAATGATTAAATAATACTGTGATGAGAATTTAAAAATATGAAATCTATGTATTTAAAAATAATGAGACTATATAAAAATAAAATGGTAAATTGATATAAACACTAATGAGCATTTTCTAGGGAACATACACAAATACAAATAACAAGATAGACACCTGGCTTTCCCTTTTCGTCTTCTTTGCCTATTACAAGTAAAAATTATCTAATCGGTTTGGCAAGCAACAATGACAATAAAGGCTAAGGTTTCTACTCAAATAATTAGCAATTTTTCTAGATTTAGCATTTTCTATAAAGTCATAATACTTTAATAACTGTGAAATGTGACAGCTGAAAAATGATCTAGAATACCTGCTCAGCAGACAATGTTTAGAACAATTCAAATCAGTTAGAACAGAGTGAATCAAATTGTTGCTGCATTTAGCTTTAAAGAGAAATGAGCTATACATTTTCCTATAATATGACTTGTCTTTAGTTACTCAGGAAGGTTAATAATTTTAAGTAAAACTCTGATGCAATGTCAAAATTATAATTTTTATTTTTTTTAAGATTTTATTTATTTGAGAGAGAGAAAGAAAGAAAGAGCACGAGCAGTGGGGAGGAGCAGAGGGAGAGGCAGAAGCAGATTCCCTGCTGAGCAGAAAGCAGAACTGGGACTCAGGGATCCATCCCAGGACCCCGGAATCAGGACCTGAGCCTCAGGCAGACACTTACCCCATTGAGCCACCCAGGTGCCCCAAAATTATAATCTTCTTAATGAAAGGTCAAGCCTTTTACTTTTATTGATTATTACTATATAGGAATGATTTCACATCTTATGTATCAATCACTCAAAAAAAGGGAGCTACTGTCAGAATGTGATCCATCCTATCTCAGGGAAGCCCACTCACAAATGTACATGCCAGCTGAAACAACTACAGAAGTACGAAGTGGGACTTTGGGTTTGAAAGAAGTAAACCCTGGCTGAGGAATCAATAAGTTTTCGTTTTGAGAAATCTGCTAACTCCCTATTTGATGGATTGATTAAACAAGAGGCCAAAAATTCAAACTAATGCTTCTGTAAAAGGTATGAATGTCCTTCCTTATCCTCTCCTATCTCATCCTGCTCCCAACTCCTCTTATCCCCCATTTCTGTTCTCCTATTTGGAGGAAATGACTTACTCTCACTGGGACACATTACCGTTGATTGTTCATAGATCAGCAAAAAACAAGAGCATAAAATATTTTAAATTTACTACTGCTTATAAACAGCCTAGGTTATAAAAAAAAAATGTAAACATGGGAAGAATATAGAAACAACTCAACACCACTAATTGCCCTTAACATATTTTGATAAATTTTCCTCTTAAATCCAACAGTCATCTAAGAATACATTAAAAATTTCCATAAAATTAATATTTATGATCAATTATTTCTAGTATTTGAATTTCATTAGAGTATATGGCCTCTAATTTTAAATTTAATCAACATTTTATAAAACTCAAGTTTTATTTACAATCAGATACATTATTATTTCTTGTAAACATCTACAGACATAAAGTCTACATATGAAGGATGAAAATATGTCTTTTTATATATTTCTATTTAATTGAGTTTGATGGTTATTCAGTGTTGATGTCACAAAATAATGTCTGAGAGTCAAAAGTTCTAAAACTGTGAGCCAGTACACAATATACCAAATGTATCATGTTGCCTTAAAGACCCACATTTTTTATTGAAAAAAATGTACATTCCTAAGTTATGAGTTACTCAAGGGAGCTAAATAAGGTTCTTAAAAACATACTCCATTCACTAGTAAGCCTGAGCTAAGTCTCAATTAAATATAAAGTAAGTATACTTTTGGATTAAATTGCTATGTGTCCATCTCCAAATCTCTATAAAATCTAATTGTACTGATGCTTTTATTCCAATATTCTTTGAAACACATGTTTAATCAATGTGCTTATCTGACTCAAGGCCTGATTTTGGTAATCTTTATATGCTACATTTAACTGAGCTATATTTTCAGCATAGGACTGTTACACTGCAGTGGTATATGGGACAAAACTGTATCTTCACATTTTTCTAGACAGCAATACACTTTTGTAAATATTTTAGTAATTGATTCTCCTGGAAATGGCCTGTAGTGATCAGTCCCAGAAATACAGAGAAGGGCGTGAAAAGAACAAGGAACTGTTTTGAGGGCAAACTGATGCCAGGATTCCTTCACAGCTATAACCCTTTGATAGAACTCTCTGATCCAGAAGGTGATCTGTGTTATCTGTTGATGGTCGTTTCTTATGGCTACCAAGCTCCCTTAGAGTTTCTTTTCTCTGTTTGTTGAGTTTAATTCTGGCTTTGGAATTCTGTTACTTGAATGTTGGAAGATAAAGTGGTCTTTGTTCCAAAGGATAAATGAAACAGATGCCATCTGTCTCCTGCAGAGGCACCAAGAAACCTTTGGCTCTTGAATCATTACCCCTTCCTAATTCTCAAAAGCAGAGATCAAATGGCCTGCCATTAAGATACTTTTCAGCTTCTGGGGTACCAGGGGGACTACCCTTACTCACAGGAGACTTATGTAAACCTTTCCTATGAGCATCCATGAACCCATTACATTCTGATTTCACTTCAGGGCTATGGAATGTTGTGTCTAAAGCCCGGACCAGCCTATCAGGACCCCAAGAACACCAAAGGCTTTATTGCCACTCAACTACCTGCCAGGTCCAGGAGAAGCTTGTCTCTAGAGGAGCAGATAGATTGGAGTTAGGGTTAGTGGGACAGCAACAGATGTGTCCCAAAAACATCTTCCCAGAAACCTCCTTTCATTAATTTTAGAACAGTTTTTCTAACACAATTGATGTATATTAAATCTACATTCTGTGGTCCATAATACTTACAGAGTTAATGCAAATCAATTTCAGGCCATAAATCACAATCATTCACAGAGCTCTTGAAATAGATTTTCTGATACTATCCAATAGATAAGCTTAAAGCAGTTATTATAAAGCAATTTAAAATTTCTAAATGAGAAATATAAACAATTGAAGAAGGAGTTTTCTTTTAGTACAAAGGAAGGTTTTATTGGGGTATTTATTTCCAAGTAAAACTATTCCTAAAGGGGTATGAGTCATGAAGAAATTTTTTTTTTAAAAATCATCTTGTTTAACCCTTATACATGATTTCAGCAGGTGCAGGCAAGCTCAGAGTAAGAATAGCACACCTTGACCTTGAACAATACTTTTAGCATGTGTGTGCGAGCAGCAGGCCACGTCACATCCTGAAAGACCACAAGCAGATGCAGCTGAGGCAAGAATTTGATTATAGGGGCAAAGGGGTCTATTTGTAAAGGTATTTTAGATGTTATCAAGAGAAACATTCTTTGCTGCTTTTAAATTTGCAAGACAATTGAATTCAGTATTCACGTCAGACACTAAAGAGGGTCCAGATTTAAATTTTTCATGACAAAGGGGAAATGGTAATTAAGATATTTGAAAATTTTGGAGGTAGGGAAAGAAACCAAAGACCTTCTGCCTACAGCTGCCACAAATGTAAATTGCTAAACTGCATAAGAAAACAACGAATGCTATTCCCTGAGCACTGAAGATTTATAAATTTTTTCCATAAAAGGATATTTTCACCAGATACGGTAAATGAAGAGTGCCAAGTTTTTCTCAAATCAACCTAGGTTCTGTGTGGATTTTGGACAACCGTCACAACCAACCACACATCCTGGTGAGACTAAACACAAGAATATATTCTGTATCTGCACTTCTTCATTCAGAGATCATGTAACTCTTCTAAGGTGTTTGGTAACCCTTCTGGAAACAGAACATAATTATATGTTTGCTCTAACTGCTATTCAGAGCAGGACTGGCTTGTTTTCTAAGCTTGGTGGGGGTAGGGCCAGTGCTGTGATAATCTGGTACCTGCTATCAAATCTGTGACTCTAAAAATAAGGCTCGGGCACCTGGGTGGCTCAGTTGGTTAAGCGACTGCCTTCGGCTCAGGTCATGATCCTGGAGTCCTCGGATCGAGTCCCGCATTGGGCTCCCTGCTCAGCAGGGAGTCTGCTTCTCCCGCTGACCCTCCCCCCTCTCATGCTCTCTCTATCTCATTCTCTCTCAAATAAATGAATAAAATCTTAAAAAAAAAATAAGGCTCAAAAGAGATTTGAGGTTAAACATAATTTCTGAGTTCCTGAAGGAAGTGTACTTGGTTGAGTTAGAGACAGCCCAGACTGCATTCTGATTGTAGGTGAAATGAAACCCCGATTAGTGGGTTACAGCCCCTTATGGGATGAATTGTGGCCCCCCACCCCCAAGTTCATATATTGAAGTCCTAACCCTCAGTACCTCAGACTGTGACCACACAGGCTCTTTACAGAGGTGATTAAGTTAAAAGAAGGTGGGATTAACCCAATACTGACTGTTGTCTTTATAAGAAGAGGAAATTTGGGATACAGACATGTAAAGAGAGAAGACAGTATTAAAACACAGAGATAAAAAGCATCATCTATAAAGCAGAGAGGCCTAAAACAGATCCTTCTCTCAGGGTCCTCAGAAAGAACCAATTCTACCAACACCTTGATCTTGTACTTCTAGTCTCTAGAACTGTGGAAAAAAAATTCTGTTGTTTAAGTCACCTAGTCTGCAGTACCTGTTTTACCACAGCCTTAGCAACCTGATACACTTGACCTAGTTTCCTTTTAGGGGAAAATAACTATACAAAGTTCTGAGCAAAGTGTATCTGGTCTCTTGTGCCTTTCCTTTTTACCTGACCACTAAGAAGCAGTGATTAATTTTCCCTCTCAGCAGATTCAACTTCCTTCAAGGGAGTTGTTTCATGACCCCCACTGGAAAGTGGAGTGTGGAAAACCACTTTTTCTTTAATGTCCAGATGTGTTTTCCCAGCAATATTAGTACCAATTTAGTTTTCCACCTCTTGATCCTTTTTTTAATTTTCTTAATTATTTCAGAAATTAGGTGGGGAAGAGAGGAGCTATTTATTGGCCCTCTCAAGGGCTCCAAGAAACAAGTTAATTATGGATTGGGTTGGTGGAAAAGGGGCTGAACTCTGACTTGATGATAATGAAAGTTTATGTGATGATCACAAATTATTTTCATTTTATTTTTTCAAACTGCCAGAACCAATTCTGTCTCTGCCTTGCACATTACTCTATTCTAGTTGAGGAGGCCTTGATAAACATCAGATTTAGAGATATCACCCTGATTAACCATGCCCTAGAGTTATTATTGTTTCCAAGACTTTCTTTTGATGTACACTGTACCCGGAACAGATGAACAAACCACATTTGGAATTGTTAAACTATTTCTCAAAATATTTTTCAAATTTTTAAAAACCAAAATGCATTCTCATAAACACTCCTCCCATTAAAGCAGTGTGTGTTGTAAGAAAAAGTCTTTCCATATGGTTCTGATTCATTTACACTTAACTCATCAAAAAGTTGTTTGGGGGGAAAAAAAACACTTGATTGCCCAGTAAATTGTTTTGATCTTTTCATTTTAAAAACAGGATATACTATCCAAAGTAAACAAAATCCAAAGTGGACAGTTCTGAATTATTTTCTGTTGTTCTAAGGCTTCAGTGTTCTACACTCACACATTTATGTTGACATTTATAAGCTAAACAATTAATAAATATTTATAAATTGCATTACTCTCTAGAAAAAGTGAAGATGTTCTTCTATATAACTCTGATATAATAACTCCATGCTGAAAATTTAGCTCAATTAAAAGGTGACATTATGAAGATGAACAAATCCCTGGATCAGATAATTCCATTGCTAAGACATGTTTTGATGAATACTGGAATAAAAACATTGGTGCTACCAGATTCTATAGAGATTTAGAGATGAAAACGGTAATTTAGTCCAAAATTGCACTTATTTTATACTTGAGACTGAATTCAGGTTAACTAGTGAGTAGAATATCTCATGGGGACTTTATTTAACTTCCTTGAATAGTTCATAACTAGGGAATGTAAATGTTATTGGATCAGAAACATATTTTACAAATAAACTTTGGAAGATAACCAAAACTGTGATATTAAATTATACATCCACAATTAATGAGGACTTTAATGTATTTCTGAAGTTTTCTAACCAAACAGGTCTCCTATCAGCTCTACTACCTTGTGAGTTATCACAAAGAGATGTACCTCGTCATCACTATAATATTTCATGGAAGGCTCAAATTACAATGAGTTGTAAGCTTTAATATTTGATAATAATTAAATAAGCATATGAGTATATAATTATAAACTTTTAGATATATAATTGATATATGAATTGATTCAATTTACAAGGTGAAAAAATCTGTAATATCCAAATGATTGCCATGGTACAGGTATATTACTAGTCGGCTACTAAATTTTTTTATAGTCAGGTTGTTAAATATTATATTCCTCCAGATTATTTTTATCTGTGAGGAAGAACACTCAAAAAAAAAAAAATGAGGGGGCGGAGTAAGATGGCGGAGGAGTAGGAGACCTGGATTTCGTCTCCTCTCAGGAATTCAGCTGGATAGGGATCAAACCATTCTGAACACCTACAAACCCAACAGGAGATCAAAGAAAGGAATAGCAACAACTCTCTGAACAGAAAAGCGACCACTTTCTGGAAGGTAGGACGTGCGGAGAAGTGAATCCGAGGCGATATTCGGGAGGATAGACGGCGGGGGAGGGGCCTCCGTCAGCTGCTTCTGGCAAGTGATAGAACCACGGAGCACAAAATCGGAACTTTTAAAAGTCTAGTCCGCTGAGGGACGTCACTCTGGTGGCTAAGTGGGGGGTGGAACCCTCCGGGACAGTGTGGTCTCAGGACCCTCGGGGTCACAGAAAGACCGGGGGTGCCTGAGTGTGGCCGAGCTCCCAGGTAACGGAGCAGGGAAGCCGGCTGCAGAGGCGGAGCCCAGGCGCGGGCTCTCAGGTCGGGGTCGCCATAGACCGTGATCCGCGGCCCAGTTGGGCCACTGCTCCTCCAGCAGGGACCCCACAAGCGGCAGATCCGGGGAGACTCACCTTCCTCCCCCGGGAGGAGCCGCGCGGGAGCGCACCGCAGGGATCTGCTGGGTTTGGAGACTCCACCCGGGGTCGGGTGCCAGAGATAGAAATGCTCAGTCACGGGCCGGGTGAGCACGGAGTGCGGCCGGAGACCAGGGAGACGGGAGTGACTGACGGCTTTTCTCTGGGGGCTCACTGAGGAGCAGGCCCCGAGTTCCGGGCTCCTCCGGGGCGGAGATTGGGAGGCCGCCATTTTCACTCTCTGCCTCCAAAGCTGTACGGAAAGCTCGCAGGGAACAAAAGCGCTGGAGAGCAAACCCGAGCAGGTTACTTAGCCTGGACTGGGCAAGGGCGGGGCAATTCCGCCTCCGGCAGAGACATTTGGGAACCACGGCAACAGGCCCCTCCCCAGAAGATCAGCGAGAACAGCCAGCCAAGACCAAGTTTACCGATCAATGAGAACGGCAGAACTCCAGCGCTAGGGGAATACTGCACATAGAATTCACGGCTTTTTTACCATGATTCTTTAGTCTTTTAAACTTAATTTTTTTTTAACTGTCTTTTTGTCTTTTTATTTCTTTTTGAATTTTTCTTTTTCCCTTTTTCAACCAACATCTTATCAATCCCTTTTTTTAGAAAAAACATTTTTATTTTTCATTTTTAGAATCATATTCTATCCCTTCATAGTAGTTACCTGTTTTTTGGCTTATATATATAAGTTGTTCTTTCTTTAAAATTTTGAGATAGTTTCTTCTAACAGATTAAAATATACCCTAAATCTCTAGTATATGGTGTATTCTATTCCCCTGCCTGATCACATCCTCTCCCTTTTTTTTTTCTTTTTTCTTTTTTTAAATCCTCTTCTTTCTTTTTTCAAACAACTTCTTATCAATTCCTTTTATAAAATTTTTTATAATTTCCATCTTTACAGTCATATTCCATCCCTTCACCATATCAACCCTTATTTTTGTACATATATAAGTTTTTCTTTCTTTAAAATTTTGGGAGGCACTTTCTTCTAAAAGACCAAAATACACCCCAAATCTAGTGTGTGGCACTGATCTATATACCAGCCTGATCATATTTGATCACATTCTGTTTTTTTTTGTTGTTGTTGTTGTTTTGTTTTGTTTGTTTTTGTTTTTATCTTTATTTTTTTCTTTTTTTTCTTTTTCTTTTTTCTCTCTTTCCCTTTCTTTTCCCACTGCTTCAGGTCTTTTCTGATTTGTTTAGAGTATATTTTCTGGGGACGTTGTTACTCTGCTAGCATTTTGTTCTCTAATTAATCTATTCTCCTCTGCACAAAATGACAAGATGGAAAAAATCACCTCAACAAAAAGAACAAGAGGTAGTACCGACTGCCAGGGACCTACTCAATACGGACATTAGTACGATGTCAGATCTAGAGTTCAGAATCATCACTTTAAAGATAGTAGCTGGGCTTGAAAAAAATATGGAAGTTATTAGAGAAACCCTTTCTGGAGAAGTAAAAGAGCTAAAATCCAACCAAGTAGAAATCAAAAAGGCTATTAATGAGGTGCAATGAAAAATGGGGGCGCTAACTGCTAGAATAAATGAGGCAGAAGAGAGAATCAGTAATATAGAAGATGAAATGATGGAAAATAAAGAAGCTGAGAAAAAGAGAGATAAACAACTACTGGATCACGAGGGCAGAATTCGAGAGATAAGCGATACCATAAGACAAAACAACATTAGAATAATTGGGATCCTAGAAGAAGAAGAAAGAGAGAGAGGGGCAGAAGGTATAATGGAGCAAATTATAGCAGAGAACTTCCCTAATTTGGGGAAGGAAACAGGCATGAAAATCCAGGAAGCACAGAGAACCCCTCTCAAAATCAGTAAAAATAGGTCAACACCCCGACGACTAATAGTAAAACTTACGAGTCTCATAGACAAAGAGAAAATCCTGAAAGCAGCTCGGGAGAAGAGATATGTAACCTACAAGGGTAGAAACATTAGATTGGCAACAGACCTATCCACAGAGACCTGGCAAGCCAGAAAGGACTGGCAGGATATATTCAGAGCACTAAATGAGAAAAATATGCAGCCAAGAATACTATATCCAGTATTGAAAATTGAAGGAGAGATAAAAAGCTTCCAGGACAAACAAAAACTAAAGGAATTTGCAAACACAAAACCAGCCCTACAGGAAATCTTGAAAGGGGTCCTCTAAGCAAAGAGAGAGCCTAAAAGCAACATAGACCAGAAAGGAACACAGACAATATACGGTAACAGTCACCTTACAGGCAATACAATGGCACTAAATTCCTATCTTTCAATAGTTACCCTGAATGTAAATGGGCTAAATGCCCCAATCAAAAGACACAGGCTATCAGACTGGATTAAAAAACAAGACCCATCGATATGCTGTCTGCAAGAGACTCATTTTAGAACCAAAGACACCCCCAGATTGAAAGTGAGGGGGTGGAAAACAATTTACCATGCTAATGGACACCAAAAGAAAGCTGGGGTGGCAATCCTTTTATCAGACAAATTAGATTTTAAACCAAAGACTGTAATAAGAGATGAGGAAGGACACTATATCCTACTTAAAGGATCTATCCAACAAGAAGATCTAACAATTGTAAATATCTATGCCCCTAACATGGGAGCAGCCAATTATATAAGGCAATTAATAACAAAAGCAAAGAAACACATTGACAACAATACAATAATAGTGGGGGACTTTAACATCCCCCTCACTGAAATGGACAGATCGTCTAAGCAAAAGATCAACAAGGAAATAAAAACTTTAAATGACACACTGGACCAAATGGACTTCACAGACATATTCAGAACATTCCACCCCAAAGCAATGGAATATACATTCCTCTCTAGTGCCCATGGAACATTCTCCAGAATAGATCACATCCTAGGTCATAAATCAGGTCTCAACCGGTACCAAAAGATTGGGATCATTCCCTGCCTATTTTCAGACCACAATGCTTTGAAACTAGAACTCAATCACAAGAGGAAAGTCGGAAAGAACTCAAATACATGGAGGCTAAAGAGCATCCTACTGAAGAATGAATGGGTCAACCAGGAAATTAAAGAAGAATTAAAAAAATACATGGAAACCAATGAAAATGAAAACACAACTGTTCAAAATCTTTGGGATGCAGCAAAGGCAGTCCTAAGAGGAAAGTATATAGCAATACAAGCCTTTCTCAAGAAACAAGAAAGGTCTCAAGTACACAACCTAACCCTCCACCTAAAGGAGCTGGAGAAAGAACAGCAAATAAAGCCTAAATCCAGCAGGAGAAGAGAAATAATAAAGATCAGAGCAGAAATCAATGAAATAGAAACCAAAAGAACAGTAGAACAGATCAACGAAACTTGGAGCTGGTTCTTTGAAAGAATGAACAAGATTGATAAACCCCTGGCCAGACTTATCAAAAAGAGAAGAGAAATGACCCAAATCAACAAAATCATGAATGAAAGAGGAGAGATCACAACCAACACCAAAGAAATACAAACAATTATAAGAACATATTATGAGCAACTCTATGCCAGCAAATTAGATAACCTGGAAGAAATGGAGGCATTCCTAGAGATGTATCAACTACCAAAACTGAACCAGGATGAAACAGAAAACCTGAACAGACCTATAACCACTAAGGAAATTGAAGCCGTCATCAAAAATCTCCCAAAAAACAAAAGCCCAGGGCCAGATGGCTTCCCAGGGGAATTCTACCAAATATTTCAAGAAGAATTAATACCTATTCTTCTGAAACTGTTCCAAAAAATAGAAAGGGAAGGAAAACTTCCAAACTCATTTTATGAGGCCAGCATTACCTTGATCCCAAAACCAGACAAAGACCCCATCAAAAAGGAGAATTACAGACCAATATCCCTGATGAACATGGATGCAAAAATTCTCACCAAAATACTAGGCAATAGGATCCAACAGTACATTAAAAGGATTATTCACCACGACCAAGTGGGATTTATCCCTGGGCTGCAAGGTTGGTTCAACATCCGCAAATCAATCAGTGTGATACAATACATTAACAAAAGAAAGAACAAGAATCATATGATCCTCTCAATAGATGCAGAAAAAGCTTTTGACAAAGTACAGCATCCTTTCTTGATCAAAACTCTTCAGAGTATAGGGATCGAGGGCACATACCTCAATATCATAAAAGCCATCTATGAAAAACCTACAGCGAATATTATTCTCAATAGGGAAAAACTGAGAACTTTCCCCCTAAGGTCAGGAACACGGCAGGGATGTCCACTATCACCACTGCTAGTCAACATAGTATTGGAAGTCCTAGCCACAGCAATCAGACAACAAAAAGAAATCAAAGGCATCCAAATTGGCAAAGAAGAAGGCAAACTCTCACTCTTTGCAGATGATATGATACTTTATGTGGAAAACCCAAAAGACTCCACCCCAAAACTGCTAGAACTCATACAGGAATTCAGTAAAGTGGCAGGATATAAAATCAATGCACAGAAGTCAGTGGCATTCCTATACACCAACCACAAGACAGAGGAAAGAGAAATAAAGGAGTCCATCCCATTTACAATTGCACCCAAAACCATAAGATACCTAGGAATAAATCTAACCAAAGAGACAAAGGATCTGTACTCAGAAAACTATAAAATACACATGATAGAAATTGAGGAAGACACAAAGAAATGGAAAAACGTTCCATGCTCCTGGATTGGAAGAACAAATATTGTGAAGATGTCAATGCTACCTACAGCAATCTACACATTCAATGCAATCCCCATCAAAATACCATCCACTTTTTTCAAAGAAATGGAACAAATCATCCTAAAATTTGTATGGAACCAGAAAAGACCCCGCATAGCCAGAGGAATGTTGAAAAAGAAAAGCAAAGCCAGCGGCATCACAATTCCGGACTTCCAGCTCTATTACAAAGCTGTCATCATCAAGACAGCATGGTACTGGCACAAAAACAGACACATAGATCAATGGAACAGAATAGAGAGCCCAGAAATGGACCCTCAACTCTATGGTCAACTCATCTTTGACAAAGCAGGAAAGAATGTCCAATGCAAAAAAGACAGTCTCTTCAACAAATGGTGTTGGGAAAATTGGATAGCCACATGCAGAAGAATGAAACTGGACCATTTCCTTACACCACACACAAAAATAAACTCAAAATGGTTGAAAGACCTCAGTGTGAGACAGGAGTCCATCAACATCCTAAAGGAGAACACAGGCAGCAACCTCTTCAACCTCAGCTGCAGCAAGTTCTTCCTAGAAACATCGCCAAAGGCAAGGGAAGCAAGGGCAAAAATGAACTATTGGGACTTCATCAAGATAAAAAGCTTTTGCAAAGCAAAGGAAACAGTCAACAAAACCAAAAGACAACCGACAGAATGGGAGAAGATATTTGCAAATGACATATCAGATAAAGGTCTAGTATCCAAAATCTATAAAGAACTCATCAAACTCAACACCCGAAGAACAAAGAATCCAATCAAGAAATGGGCAGAAGACATGAACAGACATTTTTCCAAAGAAGACATCCAAATGGCCAACAGACACATGAAAAAGTGCTCAATATTGCTCGGCATCAGGGAAATCCAAATCAAAACCTCAATGAGATACCACCTCACACCAGTCAGAATGGCTAAAATTAACAAGTCAGGAAACGACAGATGTTGGCAGGGATGCGGAGAAAGGGGAACCCTCCTACACTGTTGGTAGGAATGTAAGCTGGTGCAGCCACTCTGGAAAACTGTATGGAGGTTCCTCAAAAAGTTGAAAATAGAGCTACCACACGATCCAGCAATTGCACTACTGGGTATTTACCCCAAAGATACAAAAGTAGGGATCCGAAGGGTACATGCACCCCGATGTTTATAGCAGCAGTGTCCACAATAGCCAAACTGTGGAAAGAGCCAAGATGTCCATCGACAGATGAATGGATAAAGAAGAGGTGGTATATATATACAATGGAATATTATGCAGCCATCAAAAGGAATGAGATCTTGCCATTTGCAGCGACGTGGATGGAACTGGAGGGTATTATTTGAGTGAAATAAGTCAAACAGAGAAAGACATGTATCATATGATCTCACTGATATGAGGAATTCTTAATTGTAGGAAACAAACTGAGGGTGGCTGGAGTGGGGGTGGGGTGGGAGGGATGGGGTGACTGAGTGATAGACACTGGGGAGGGTGTGTGCTCTGGTAAGCACTGTGAATTGTGCAAGACTGTTGAATCTCAGATCTGTACCTCTGAAACAAATAATGCAATATATGTTAAGGAAAAAAAAAAAAGAAGAAGAAGGTAGTGGGAGGGGAAGAATGAAGCGGGGCAAATTGGAGGGGTAGACAAAGCATGAGAGACAACGGACTCTGAAAAACAAACAGGGTTCTAGAGGGGAGGGGGGTGGGAGGATGGGTTAGACTGGTAGTGGGTATTGAGGAGGGCACATTCTGCATGGAGCACTGGGTGTTATGCACAAACAATGAATCATGGAACACTTCATCTAAAACTAATGATGTAATGTATGGGGATTAACATAAGAATAAAAAAAAAAGTTTAAAAAAAATGAAACAGAAGTTGATAAATCAAAATTATTTCCTCAGCTAACTACAGATCAGTAATTTTCCATAAAACAGGTCTATAAAAATTTTTCTAACAGAGTTTTACTATAAAGTAATTTAAAAATAATTGTTATGATAGCTATGAACTACTGAATGACTTTACAGTTTTTTCAATTCTCAAAATTATCTTACATTTTAGAAACACTGTCTTCATAGTTTAGATAACAAACAGAGGATCAGAGAGGTAGCATAACTTTCAAATCTAAGTAAGAAACCAGGCTTATGTTTAAACTGAGTGACTTGGGAGATCCTTGCTGGCTCGGTCAGAAGAGCATGCAAATCTTTTTTTTTTTTTTAAAGGTTTTATTTATTTATTTTATTATTTTACAGAGAGAGACAGAGCAGGGGAGGGGAAGAGCGAGAGGGAGATAGAGAATCTCAAGTAGATGCCGTGCTGCACAGGGGCCAACACAGGGGCTCAATCTCACAGTCTGAGCCAAAACCAAGAGTCAGGTGCTTAACCAACTGAGCCCCCCAGGTGCCCTGAGCATCCAGCTCTTGATCTCAGGGTTGTAGGTTCAAGCCCCATATTGGATGTAGAGATTACGTAAAAAAATAAATAAACTAAGTGGCTTGTTCTAATGACTGAGTTCTTTCCCCCATATTCTTTCTCTGAAATCTCTTAAAAAGAATCTGCAATAATGTTTTCTCTTGCAGAAACTACTGCCTATTTTTAAAAGTTACTCATGGTTAAAATTCAGTAACACAAATATCTTTATAAATATTGAGTCAAAATTTTTATTTTTTTCTTTAAAGGTCTAGTTTCAGATTACTTATTATTAATATATAATAAGATTTGACAAACTACAGCTCAAATCCAGCCGTCTGTTTGTTTTTGTATAGGCTATGAGCTAAGAATGGTTTTCATATTTTAAGATGACTGAAAAAAATCAAAAAGAATATTTCATGACATGTGAAAGTTACATGAAATTTGAATTTCAATGTCTATAAATACTGTTTGACTGGAACACAGCCACATTCATTTGTTCACTGTCCAGGGCTGTTTCTGTGGTATAGTGAGTTTAGTAATTGCAACAGAGGGTGTAGACCATGCAAAAATCCAAAATATTTGCTGTCTAGCCCTTACAGAAAGGTTTGTTGATTTCCAATACATAATAATAAAATAATAGCTAAGAATGACAGTTTAAATAATGTGAACTAACATATTTTCTTATTTTATTAGTAAGAATAAAGTTACAAAGGATGGATTAATTGGAAGAAAATGGTAATTAAGTCAAAATATAACTATATAGGTCTTTAAGGCAACATGTTATATGTTATTTAAATTTATTATTATATTCTGCTTTATAATTTTATAACTTTTGATTCCTAAATGTTATGATGTGATATCACTGGTACAGTGGAAAGTTTCACACAGAAAACCACTAATTTGAAGATCCAAAAAAATGAAAGTACCTTAGATTTTCTATAGAATGCCTTGTACCCACATAAAAAGTTCTAAGAAAAGAAAGTTGTCCATAAAAAGATTTAAAATGTGTGATATGATTTAGTTTCTGCAGATAAAGTTGTATGTAGGAAAACAACTAGAAATCAAATATGTGAAATTCATGGGAAAAATTTAAAAGAACTACATTAGTTAGCAAATATTCCAGTTAGAAAATAAACACTACAGCCTTATGTCGCTTTTCTAGTATAAAATATGAGTTATGGCAGTAGGTCATCTTGCAAAAATAAAAATAATTTATTTTAATAGAAAATTTCTTTGGTCAAAACCGTATGCACAGCTCCTTTTGATTACAATGATATACTACTGTACAAATAATGGATACCATATAATACTTGGCATGAAACTGTCAACTTTCATCCTCTAACTTTTATTTGGAAACCACAAACATTTAGAGTCAAAATGTATGAGCTGATAGAAAATCTACTGTTGTGATTTATCTAAAAGTCTGGAATGAGGCAAACTTACAAAGCTAATGGTATCAATGGAGCATCTTAACTGTATTTCTTAGGGGCTAACTGTGTGTCTAACACAGGAATCTGCAGAGAGAGGAATCATGTGTTTACTGTCACCCTCACTTAACCTGATTCCAATGTTTGTCAGTCATCTGTTTCAATAGGAGGCTAATGATTCTTTTCATCCTCTTTTTTAAAAGGCTTATGAGCATTTAAATCAACTGAACTTAGGAAAAATAGGATTGTGATTATATTGAATAAAAAAAAATTGGTCAAGATACATTAGTGTATCACATCTACACAATAAAGCTATACAGAGAGAAATCTAAAACTTTTACAATAAATTAAAATAAATAAAAATACATTGTTGGTACCCATGACTGTATTCCATAATTTATCATATTTGCCTACATATAGAGCATTTCACAGTATGAGTGAATCCCATTTTTTTAAAATTTTATTTATTTGACAGACAGACAGAGACACAGTGAGAGAGAGAACACAAGCAGGGGGAGTGGGAGAGGGAGAAGCAGGCTTCCTGCTGAGCAGGGAGCCCAATGCGGGGCTCGATCCCAGGACCCTGGGATCATGACCTGAGCCAAAGACAGACGCTTAACGACTGAGCCCCCCAGGTGCCCCTGAATCCCATTTTTTAACTAATTTGGTGTGGGGGGAGATTATGTCATCACCCAATTACTGAAAGCAAATTTGAGGTTGTTTTAATGTGAAACATTTTTCTTGTGTTAATGAATTATATGCTATACTTCTTATGCAAGAAATAATTTCTAGATATGTGATATTATCCAATAATCCTAAGCAAAACTATAACATCACATGCATAAAAGCAAAATATTGTAATGCATATATATATGTATATACCCAAAAAAGCATGCTGACAACTGAATTCTCCTCTTATCTATAGTATTGTAAATAATTATTGGCATTACTTAAAGTAAATACAGGCAGCAAAAAGAAAACAAATTATGAAGCAAATAAATATTAAAACTAAAATAGTACAGAAAGAAACAGTAAATTTATCAATAAAGTGGTTAAAAACAACAAAATAAGTTAAATTTGAATGGACTTCTTTATAGAACATAAACAACATAGGTAGACAAATGTATCGGTAAAGTAAGTACAAACCACATGAAATAATAAATCTGAACACTTTCAAATAACATGGTCATGCATGAAGTAAAAACAAATATTTCACTAAATGCTCACAGCAAGAGATGATAAAAATTAATTATAGGAGAAACTAATTATAGCCTAATATTAGCTCAGTCTTGCCATTATTTCACACAATGGATTATAATTGTAAATTTAAATCTAAATCAGACGGGTCAGGTAAATAGCATAGAATCTACCTCTCATCAGCTGTGTGGCTCTTGGCTTGGTATTTTGTTAAACCCAACATCTTTGCAACATCTTTACCTTATTTTTTTTTTTTTTTACCATCTTCATCCTAAAAACAGTCACATGATCACTTTACTCATACAGGCCACACAATCTGTCACTTTTAAAACTTGATATTCATTCTTAATAGGGTGCACTGTATGTATGACAATTTATGAAATAGTCTGAGGACAGCAGAGGAATATGTGGAGAGGAAAATGTGTTTAATATGGCAGCAAATAAAAGAATAGATATAGCCACAGAATTAAGTACTCGACTCTATATAAAGAGTGTAACATCATATCTAAATAATATTCCATGGCATGGATATTCAGTTGACCCTTGAACAACATGCGAGTTAGGAATGCCAACGCTTACACAGTCGAAAATTCACGTGTAATTTTTGACTCTCCAATACTTAACTATTAATAGCCTACTGTTGACCAAAAGCCTTACCAATAACAAAAACAGTCAATTAACACATATTTTTAATGTGGCATGTATTATATACTGTATTCTTATGATACAATAAGCTAGAGGAAAGAAAATGTTATTAAGAAACTCATAATAGAAAATACATTTACAGTACTGTACTGTATTAAAAAAAAAATCTACAAATAAGTAGACCCACACAGTTCAAACTTCTGCTGTTCAAGGGCCAACTGAACACTTTTTTTTTTCAGTTTCAATTTTTTATTTAAATTCCAGTTAGTTAACATACAGTGTAATATTAATTTCAGGTGGAGAATTTAGTGATTTATCACTTACATACAATACCCAGTCTCATAACAATCAGTGCCCTCCTTAATCCCCATCACCCATTTAGCCCATCCTCCCAACAACCTCCCCTCCACCAACTCTCAGTTTGTTCTCTATAGGTAAGAGTCTGTTTTGTGGTTTGCCTCTCTCTCTCTCTCTTTTTCTGTATGTTCATTTGTTTTTGAACACTCTTTTTATTTATTAGCCTATAGAAGGACTTCTTAGTTACTTCCAATTTTTAGTGATGATGAATAATGCTGCCATAAACACTCATGTACCAGTTTTTGATGGATGTAAGTTTTCAATCCATTTGGGTAAATACCAAGGAATCAATTGCTGGTTTAGTTGGTAAAAGTAGGTTTAGCTTGTAAGAAATTGCCACACTGTTTTTCAAAGTGACTATGTCATTTTGCATTCCCACCAGCAATGAGAATTCCTATTGCTCTGAATCTTCTCTAGCATTTGTATTGTTAGCTTTTTGGATTTTAGTCATCCTAAGAAGTGTGGAGTGGTATTCTCCCGGTTGTTTTAATCTGATATGAAGTTGGTTTTGTCTGAAATTGACGTAACTACTCCAGCTTTCTTTTGACTAGTGTTATCATGGTATATCTTTCTCCAACCTTTTATTTTTAATTTATCAGAGACTTTATTTAAAGTGGGTTTCTTGTAGAAAATAAATAGTTGGAAATTGTTCGCTTTTTTAAAAATCATTCTGACAAATCTGTCAATGAATTGATGTACTAACCATTCACCTGTAAAGTACTGATACACTTAATATTTGTCATGTTTGCAACTATTTGCTATTCATTTCTACTTTTTAATTATTTTTATTTTTTCTTGTTTGCTTTTTCTGTTTTTATTTTAATTGATAATTTATGTGAGTCCATTTTACCTCTCCTCTTAGCATAACAATTATACAATCAATATTTTTAGCTAATCTAAGTCCTCTTTCAATAAACATTATGCCACTTCAAGTGTAGTACATGTACCTTTTAACAAAGTTTTCCTAATTTCTTCCTCTTCTCCCTTATTATCCTTGCTTATCCATATTCTGTAATACTGTCATATATTACTTTCAACTGTTACCTTTTAGATTAATTAATAATAAAAATATTTTATTTTACCTTCATTTATTACTTCTTTGAGATTATACCTTTCACGATGTAGATCTGACCTATAACATTTTCCTTTCCCTTGAAGTACTCCTTTTCATGTTTGTTTCATACTCGGGAGAAATTCCCTCAGTTTTTTTTTGTCTGAGAATGTCTTCTTCTCCTTTACTTGTTAAAAGGATACTGTTGCTGGGTATAGAATTCTGGGTTGGTGGATTTTTTTTTTTTTTTTTCCTTTCAACACTGAGTTAAAGGAGAAATACTTCACTCCAGTCTTTTCTTGCTTGCATGGTTTCTGAAAAAAAAGTTCATTGTAATTCTTATTCTTTTTCTACTATAGGTAAGATGTATTATTCCTCAGATTTTAAGATTTTCTCTTCAGTTGTGGTTTTCTGCAGTTTGGATATGATATGCCTAGGTGTAAATTTCTTTTGCTATTTATCCTGCTTCATGCTTTCTTAGATTTCAGGATCCAGAGTTTGGTATCTGTCATTAAGTTTGGAAATTTTCTGCTATTATTTTTTAAAATATTTATTCTGTTTCTTTATTTCTTCTGCTGATATTCTAATTATCTGTGTTACACGTTTGAAAATTGTCACACAGTTCTTTGATGTTCTCTTCTGTTTTTGTATTTCACTCTTTTTTTCTCTTCACATATCATTTTGGAAAATGTCTATTGACCTAACTTCAAATTCACTGATTCAGGTAATCAGAACCCGGTTAAGTCTCCTCTGTTCACCTATCTCTTCAGATTTGAGGGTGGTAGTTTGCCCTGCAAACTTAGTTCTCTGACAGATCCAAGAAAAATCATTCATGTTCAGTTTGTTTAGCTTTTTCTTGTTCTAAGAATGAAAGTGATACTTTTTTTTTTTTAAAAGACTTTATGTATTTGAGATAGAGCAAGAGAACACAAGCAGGGGAGAGGGACAGAGGCAGAGGGAGAAGCAGACTCTCTGCTGAGCAAGGAGCCTGACATGGGGCTTGATCCCAGGACCCCAAGATCATGACCTGAGCCGAAGGCAGATGATTAACCAACTGAGCCGCCCAGGCACCCTGAAAGTGATACTGTCGAGCTTTTTACATTATGGAGCTGAAACCAGAACTGATTTACTTTTAATGACAGGTAAATTGATCAAGTTGTCCATAATTGACCCAATTTACTGAGTCTTCTCAGATTTGTCAAATTCTTTGTTCTCTCAAATCTAAGCATTTTTAAGAATATAAAAATCAGAGAGAACAAGGACATTTCTGAACTGCCATTAATTCAGTTTTAAGAGTTGCAAAACAGGAGTTTTATTTATCTTGACAAATGTTTATGTAATCTCGATAAATAACCTATAGCCTTTGCAAGTAGAAAGAACTACAAATGTTAACAGATTGATAAAATGAGTCCAAAGTGAAAAAGTCTCTGCATTTATTTCACTCTAGCAGCCAAGAGCAAATTAATAGCATTTTTTAAATTTCAACTAGAGTCTCTTGATGATTATCAACAGAGATACAAATAACAGCTTACAGCAAAAGTCCATATAATCGAGGTTTTTGTCTGTCTCTTTCTTATTTTTCTACATTTCTTAAATCTACCACAAAGATTTTTCTAACTTAAAAAAACCCACTCTTTCCAGTCATAGTGAAGGTTCTGTCTTTTTCCTCCTCCCCAGCCCTCCCTTTGACTTATGTCTCTTTTACACCTTAGTCTATTAATTTTTTCCAATAAAAAATAATTTTACTTTCCTGTTTTTATTTTTATTTCTTCTGATTCTTGGGATAGCCAAGGAATAGAAAGGAAAACCTGATAACACTATGTATTTTTCTCTCCACTGCATATTTTAAGTTTTCTCCCCTAAAACCAATGCTTTGTTTTTCAATTTATTACATTCTTTAAGGAAGTCAATTATCTTCTTTAAATAACTAGAACATATTTTTGTTATTATGAATCAGTATATAATATTCCATCAACAACATCAGCAGTTTCATAATAAAAATCACAGCTCAACCTGACAATACTAAATTACACTATGCAGTAAGTCAATTCACCTAGTTACCTGGGAATACATTTCAAAAATCTCATCCTGACAGGCCCATCAGGAAGAATGCAGATCAAATAAGTTAATCCACAGAAACTATAAGGTGTTTTCTTATAGTCAAATGGGACGACAGGGAACTCTTTCTTGCATTTTCAATATAAAATCGACAATATATTTTTTATTTTGTATCTTTGGCTCTGGCTTCTTAAACCAGCATTCTTTGGTGCCCCAACAATAGGCTCAGGCCCTTCCAATTTCTCCTATAGTCTCTGACAGAAACAAATGTAAGGCAAATGCCTCTGCTTGTTGGCATCCATCAGCTCCTGCCACAATTTGTATAATGTTTCCACAGCAATTCTCCTTGGGATTTAATGAGCCCTAGATGACTGCATATCCTTAAATGGACCTTGAATATACTTTACATTTTTGTCCAATCCCCAGGGTTGAATTTCTCCTTACATTTTTTTCTCCTTAGTATCACAGAGGTGCTCTTCTACCTGTAGACTTAAAATCCTTCCCTCACATCCCACCAATGTTTGAATCCCTGGTGCCCCTTGTATGGCCTACTTGACTTTGGCCAGTTCCTTTTTCTGGAAACAGAAATGGTTCTGAGGCAAGAGGCATCTTACCTGCTTTTTGCATATCTACTTTGATCCATTCCCCAGTTCGTGAATGTAAATTCTGGAAGCTGCATCATGCTTTGGATTATGATAGAAATTATTTCTACAGTGCTCATTTTGTTGTACTCTATGGCCTTAGGCAAAATTCTTTTACTGTAAGAGGTTAATGTGAAGTCCTTTTATAAATATACTTTTGATTCTACTCAGAAACACTTATATTCATTTTCACTGCCTTCTTTACTTTTCTTCATAAACATTTAGTTTTGTTTTCACTTTCTCATATTCAAAGCATATGGACTATCATAAACAGTATGGCCAATAAAATGCACTTTATGTTTTCATCACCAACTTTAACTTTGCACAGCTTGCTGTCAGGACTCTTTTTAAACTCCAATTTAGAGAATTAATATCTAAAAATAATATTGTCTTGGAACATTCTATCATCTCATTTGTCTAGGTATGCTAAATTCTATTTCACCAGCAGGTTATATGACCAGAAAGCTGTGTACCTGGAACTCATTAGCTCTCCTCGCAACATAAAACACCTTCAACAATCCACATTTTGGTGTTATATTCTCAGGTTTTATTGAAAGAAAATAGTCCCCAAAACAATGTTTTGTATCTGCTTTGAAAGCATTCTTGATTTATTTAAACTAACAATTACTGGACGTCCAGCAGGAACCAGATAGTACTTAGGCACCAGTGATACAAAATAGTTAAATAAAACTAATTCTTTACCTGTAAAGCATTAATAGCAAGAGAATTGGCAGGGAGAGGGTGGGTGGAATAAAGAAGAAGAAAAGAAAGGTATGTAAACATATATGTATATTATATAATCTCCCTTTAATGAGTATATGGTAAATAAATTTTATTGAATTAATAATTTACTACATTAAATAAATTTGTTAATTCCACAATGCTTCCTTTCATTTAATAACGAGAAATTTATACTCTCAGCCAGAGATCAGTTACCAGCAAATAGAATTTAATCACAAACCCAAGCTAAGATATTTATTAGCCTCAGTGATAGAGGGTTTAAGTTCCTCTTCATATTCATTTCCCATATATTTTATATAGCCATATATATATATATGGTAAATCACATCATTTCTTTTTTTTTTTTTTAAGATTTATTTGACAGAGAGAGACACAGCGAGAGAGGGAACACAAGCAGGGGGAGTGGGAGAGGGAGAAGCAGGCTTCCCGCCGAGCAGGACCCTGGGATCATGACCTGAGCCGAAGGCAGACGCTTAACGACTGTGCCACCCAGGTGCCCCATACATCATTTCTTAATCATAAAAAAATAAGTGGACTTCTTTTTTTTAATTAAGTTTCCATTTGAATTCCAGTTAGTTAACATACAGTGTAATATTAGTTTCAGGTATATGATATGGTGATTCGACACTTCCATACAACACCCAATGCTCATCACAACAAGTGAAAATAAATAGATTTCTAAAACACTTACTCATAACTTTGAGTTTAAATGTTATAAATTGCTCATTTTAACATACACATAAGTTGAAATAATTCTAATTATTACAAATATAACGAGACACAATTTGCAAATCAGATAAAATAACAGTTTTTAGCTTATACTTTAAGCAAACTCTTCATTTATATTAGTTCACAATGGTACCATTCAACCTTGTTTTATAGTTTTTATTGATGTAGGACATTTTTCAGTTAAAAGAACTTCGTAAACCAACTTCATAGTTAAATGTCCCAGATATCAAAGTTACCTTGTTATCACAGATCAGATTCATATATAAGTGTAATCATTATAGTTTTTCTAAATTCACACAGTCAACCAGCATCCAGAAAAAACAAAAAACAAAAACATAATGGAGCAAATTTTAGGAGCCCCCCCCTTTTTTGGGAGAATGCTACTCTCTTAGAAAATGTCATTATATGGGAGCCTGGGTGGCTCAGTTGGTTAAGCGACTGCCTTCGGCTCAGGTCATGATCCCAGAGTCCTGGGATCGAGTCCCACATCGGGCTCCTGGCTCGGCGGGGAGCCTGCTTCTCCCTCTGACCCTATCCCCTCTCATGCTGTTTTTCTCTCTCTGTCAAATAAATAAAAATAAACAAAATCTTTAAAAAAAAAAAAAAGAAAATGTCATTATATAACACAGTATAATCAACTGCAGTCACCATATTCTACATTAGATCTGCAAGATGTTAGGGTTCAAAGCCAATGGCCAAGAAAGAATTCTTAAGACATCTTTGGGTGCAAAAATATGGTTTTATTAAAGCATGGGGACAAGACCCGTGGACAGAAAGAGCTGCAATGGGGTCATGTGCAGTTAGGGATAGTGTAAGTCTAAGGAATTTTGGAAACAAGGTTTCCAGGACCTTGAGGGGGCTAGCTATTGCTAGGAAAAAGCCCTTTATTACTATCTAATAAAATCTTAGTCATGAGACCCTTCAGATGTATATAGGTGGGTCATATGCTTGGGGGATGAGTGCCAACATGTATCTTGGGGGGTTTAGAGATAAAGGAAATTTCCAAAGGAATTTTTATATGTTAAAGTAGATTTACAGGATCCTGGGGGGTCAGGCTAAGACTTCCTTTTGTCTTTAGCAAAGTGTCAACATCCAGGCAGCTGAGTTCCTAGAGGAATGTCACTCTGCCTGTTTTAAGGACTTGTCAGCGGGCTGTAAGTAGTAAGAAAATTTAATTTTTCTTTTGCCTTTGTTTCCCATGTCACTCAGACCTTATTCATCTTATAGCTGAAAATATGTGTATCCTTTTACCATCCTCTCCCTATTTCCCACACTCCCAGTCCCTGGCAACCACCACTGTACTGTTTCTGTGTTTGACTTTTCTTTTTATATCTCACATAAAAGTGATACCATAAAGTACTGGTCTTTCTCTGTCTTGTTTATTTCACTTAGCATAACACCTCCAGGTTCATCCATGTCCTCACAAACAGGATTTTCTTCTTTTTTAAGGTTTAATAATTTCCAGGTGTGAAGTGGTATCTCATTGAGGTTTTGATTTGCATTTGCCTGATGGCTAGTAACGTTTTTCACGGTATCTATTGGCCATTTGCAGGTCTTTGGGGGAAAAAAAAATGCTTATTCAGGTCCTTTTCTCATCTTTCAATTAAGTTTTTTGTTGGTTTTTGCTACTGAGTTGTACTAGTAACCTGTGTATTTTGGATATTAACCTCTCACTGAACCTGTGATTGCAAATATTTTCCCCTATTCCATAGGCTGACTCTACATTATGTTGATGGTTTCCTTTGCTATACAGAAGAGTAAACCCCTGACTCATGAAAAATTTAACTATGTCAATTATCAAATATCTATGTTCTGTTCATTCATTTTTAAAGTGGGCATTATGTAAAAATCATGAAGATAGTTTACAAATATAAAATTACAATAAGTAACGTAGGCATAATATGGGAAAAGGAAAATGATGGACAAAAAGTTCACTTTTCCTCTCTACATTCAAACCCTTTCACTTTTACTAATGAAATGTAAAGAATGCTGCTCCTCCAGCCCATCTAAGTAACAAAAGGAAGAAATAAGGAAGCAATTGACAGTTCTCTTGAACAGAGTGTAATGAAGCTAAGTTATATTTACAATTTGGGATTTATTAAATAATGAACTCCCTTTGCATTTAAAGATATTTACAAACCACGAAAATATTATTTTGCTTATTTTATACTAAACAAATTCAAATATCATGTTTATTTACACAAAATGTATAAATGAATAAATCTAAGGTAGTGATGCATTCAGAAACATGTCCATAGAATCACCTGCCATTACTCTCATTCAAAATGTAGCCCTAAATCCTGACCTACACTTGCTAAATAATTATCTTAGGGCTGAGCCCACCATATTTCATTTTAACAAGATTTTCTGTATTTTACTCACTATAATTTGAAAGCCACTGCTTTAGGCAATGAAGAGCATAGATTTGGAGATAGGATATATGTATTTTTTCTTTCTAATTAAATACATGAGTGATAGTGATAATATTAAGTACATGAATGTTTAAGTCAATTTTTAAAATTTCGGTAAGATTTTTTTTAAACTATATTTTTAACAAGTCCAGAGATGTACTAACATATTTTAAAAGTGAAAAATGAGTTTTAAAAAAGTGGTAAATATACAAATACGATAACCTGCAATTGAAACAATCTAACAAATATTTGTATCAACTCAGTCTTCTTTTTAACTCTAAAATATTTTTCGTACAGGCTACATTTTAGCTACCAATCACACACACAAATGCACACAACACATGAACATACAAACTTATTTTTACCTTTAGTTGTATGTCATTATATCAGTTTACATAGAGAGAACAAGAGCTTTATAATAGTTCCCTTGCCCTTATGAAATCAGTGAATTAAGCAAAGGTTTTTAATTGTAAAAAACTATTAAATCTCTTAAACCACAACTTAATAGCCATTTCCCCTAACAAGTATTAATTACCTCCTAGCTTAATGAAAATTAATTGCTATTCTGCCTTGACAATTACATTGTGATCAATCAAGTTTAAAGAACCTACAAGGGTCATTTGCTGTAATTCTACTGCAATTCGTTAAATCTGCAACAAATGATAACCTTTAACTTATTCACATATTAGGGAATTCTAATGGCAGCTCTAGATGTCACTGTTTATACAAAAAATGATATATCAAATTGCCTCTTTTTCTTAGCTCAATTAAATTGCTTTGTCTTTACTGATATATTTCCAATGCTACTACAGTGCCTTCATAACTAAAACATTTACATTACATTTTTTATGCAAACAAGCAACAGTGATTAAGGAAAAGTAATGCAGGTATGCTGTCAAGCAGTAGCAAATAAAAAATTAATAGTTTAATGTGATAAAATTTTTTATAGTAACCATTATGTATCTCTTCAAAAATTTTTACTTTGAACAAGGAGATATAAATTTATATCCATTAGAAAAACTAAAAAGGTGGATAATACAAGTGTTAGAATGAGAAAATAGGGGGACCACAGTGCACTATGGGTAGGATTTTAAACCTTAGAGTCAATCTGGAAAGTACTCTACTTCCAGAAGCTCTGGGTGAAATTAAAGATAGGGTTATGACTTATGACTCAGTGATCTTACAGTTGAATAATATCCCAGAAAATCTGTACAAGATCCATACAATAGTAGGTACAAAAATGGTTGCTGAGCTACTGTTTGCATCAACGGGAAGTTTGGGGGCAACATCAGTGTTCATCACTAGAAGAATGGAAAGTCAAGAATTAAAGAAAAAGAATAAAGTATGAAACTTTAGACTATGAAGTATAAGACTATTCACAGTACTATATAGTCATAATAGTGTATCTATCAATTCATTTATTATTACAAAATATATTACAAATTTTGTTTGTCTTTATGTTTGGGTAAATGCAGTTTCCCATCAAATTGAGAAAAACTGTCAAATGAGTGATTTTCACATTACGTTTTGTTTTATTCACTTTGAGACTTGCCATATCACAAAAATAACCTCTGCTTTCTCATCTGAAAGAATTTGCTGATTTTTTTCCTTTCAATTGGTGTATGTTCTTTTTTGTTCTCTGAACAAGCAAAGTTATCTATCCAGTAAGGTCAAGGTCAAGCCCAATCTCCTCCATGACTTTCCTGATTCTACATTTCTTTTCCTTAAACTTGTACGACACTAATAGACTATATACCACCTAATTTAAGTCTTAACACAATCGTCTTTTTATCACTGCCTCTTTTGTCCTCTACAAGACCTCTGATGAGTGGGACCAGATCTTTGTTTCCTGTTTCCCCTACATTTACTTGCACAGGACTGAACACTTTGTGAAAAATGAAAAATGCCTCTTCACTTACCAGTAATATGTTTCAGCCAGCATTGTTCTAAATACTATGGATATTTCAGTTAATAAAACAAAATTCCTATAATCTTGAATATCTAGAGGCAACAAGAGAGAAAACAGGTTCCAATAATGTATTCTATTAAAAATTCCTTAATAGATCTAAAGAGCAGCCTACAACAAGTACAATCTATTCCTGGCCAAGGAAGTGACAGAGCAGATAAAGTCAAGTCACTAAAAGGAAGCTTTAGCTTTGAAACTGTGCCAAGAACAGAAAATGAGGAAGGGGCATGAGCTTCCCTTTTCCCCTAACAGCTCCAGAAAACTTGCCCCCAGAAAACTAAGAAGAACACAGCTTAATGAGGCCTGGACACTCCCCATTTCCTTATGGATGTCTAGACTTCCTTTATCACGGAGAGTAAGTCTTTTATTTCGCAGAGGTAAAATCTTAAAAGGAACAACTTGGTTGATGTTTTTCACTGAAATGAATTCACATTAAGTATAAAGGAACAACCATTCAATCATCAAGTATAAAAAATAAGGACAAACTAATAGTTCTTTTAAATAAGGACACTTTTGGGCAAACTAGGATACTAATAATCATGGCAAATCAACATGCATCAACCAAAGTTCTTCCAGTCAAACTCAGATAAAGTATTACCTAAAATAACTGTTATTGTTCTGCTTTGTTAGCTGTAGGGAAAAAAAAAAAAACAATAACTATGTCTATACGGTTAAGACATACATTTAAGACAGCTCTTCAACTGTCAGGAAACAGAAAAGCTATGTACTAAGTAGTACACTAAGATTTTGGCAATGTGTGATTAAAATACATGCAGTTTGATTTCACATGATTTTTATAAAAATGAGTTTCATTCTCAAAGATTTGTTATTCAGCATGTCATTGATTGATTGATTATAATGAGACAATCTCTTAAGAGGTATGTAACAAACTTTGATGATATGAGGCAAACTACTTCTCTTCTGACAAAGTCTAGGTTCCTAGTATTTCTTAATTACTCTTAAAATACCCTTGATATTGTTATTCCAGTTTAAGATTTAAAAATGATTAATGGTAAATATGTATTTCAACACTCTAAATTAGAAATGATTTTGACCCCTGTATTTGCTATGGCACTTTGTGCACATATGAAGTATTTACTTCAGCCATATCGTATTTACTATCTGCTGGCCAATGTCTCCTTTGCAAAAGGGACATCTCCTCTAGGGCAATGGATGGGGTTCTGTTTTATTTACCCCTGTCTTCTCAGCATTTGACTTAAAGAAAAATACACACTAAAAGGAACAAAGGAAATACACAGAAAGAAATACTGTAAATTATTTAAAAGCCAAATTAAAGAAAATAATATGATAAGCTTGATAGTACTTGTCAGTATGAGTAGCCAACTCATTCTTTGAAAACAATAATAAAGCAAAAGCATGGATGAAACTCATATTAGATAAAGCATAATTCACACCCCAAAGCATTAAGTATAACAACAAAAGCTTCAAATGCTGAAGGTTAGGATTCAGAATGATGAGGATCTATGTATCAAATAACACATCCAACATTTTTGTAGAGCAGAAACTGTAGGAAATACATGAAAAAATAGAAACATACTAAAAATAGATATTTAGCACATCATTTTTAGTCTGATTCAGGTCATGTGGTTAACAGCTGAATAAGTACACAGAAGTCCTATATGGCACAATCAATAAAAAAAGATAAATTTTAACTTGCAGTAATAAAAGATAGACTTTATTCTCTATTTCACATGAAATATTTAAAAAACTGACTATATGTTAGAAAACTCAGAACATTCTGTGAGGTAAAACTAATAAAAACAAGATAATCGGATCATAATACATGAAAAAAAACCCAATATTCAAATATAAAAATAAAAGAAGCCCTGTCTACCTGGAAAAGTTATGACTCTTCTATATACATACCTTTTGGGTAAAACCAACTTTGTTACAGAGTATCAGTAAAATGAATCTAGTAATCTAGATATATAGTAATCTATATATCTTGACCAAGTAGGTTAATCCCAAAATGTAAATTGGTTTAAATTTGAAAATTAATCCATGTAATTCTACATATTGATAGCATAAAGAAAATGAATACAAAATAAATACATAATTACTTCCATAGGTGTAAAAATATTGAGAGACTTAAGTACCTATTTATGATAAAATCCTTTAAAAAAACAAGAATAGAAGGGGACTTTCTTAACCTGATAAAAGGCATCTTTATGAAAGACCTACATCTACTATAATTCATGGTGAATAACTGAATGCTTTTTGCCTAAGATCTGAAACAAGTAAGGATTCTACTCTCATCACATATATTCAACATTTTCCTGGATTCCTAGCAGCTGCAATAAGGCCTAATAGGTGCAATAAAGGGGGGGGGGGGATATATATATATATGTATATAAAAGCACAAAGATTAGGAAAAAATCATTAAACCTGTATTTTTTAAGATGATATGATTATTTACATAGTAAATTCTAAGTGATCAACAAAAAGCTACTAAAAATAAATGAATTTAACATGTTCTCAAGATAGTATGAGAATGAACAATTGGAAAATGAAATTTAAAAACAATTATATTTATAATACCATTTAAATCATGAAAAACAATAAATACAACAAAATATGTCTAAGATCTATGCTATGAAAACTACAAAACACTTCAGGCAAAATTAAAGATGGCTTAAATAGTTGAAGATATGTATAACTGTTCAAGGACTGGAAGACTAAATACTATTAGGGCATGAATTCTTTCTAAATTGACTTAATAGATTCTGCATGATTCCAAACAAAATCTCCGTAAGTGTGTTTAAAGAAATTGACAAAATAAATCTAAAACTTATATGGAAAAATAAAGGATGTAGAATAACCAAAACAACTTGGAAAAGAATAGAGGACTATCAGTATTTCATTTGAAGATTTACTCTAAAACTAGAGTAAGCAAGACAGCATGGTATCAACATAAAAATAAACATATAGAGAAATGAAACAAAATAGAAAATCCAGAAATGAACCCACACATATGTGGCCAGTTTGCTTGTGACGAAAAGTATAAAGGTAATTCAATTGGGTAAACAATTTTTTTTTCTCCAACAAATGGTATTAAAACAAGTGGATATCCATATGGAAGAATTAATGTGTCCCTTTCCTAAGGCCACCACAAAAATTAACCTAAGCCTATACAGACCTAAATATGAGCATGTGTGTGTGTGTACATATGTTTGTATAATGAGATAAAGCAAAGGTATCAAAGTGTTAAAATTAGTGAATCCTTATAAGGGTTAGTCATTGCATACTTTTTTCAACTTCTCTGTAGCTTTAAAATTTTCAAAATAAAAATTTGGAGAAAACCTTCTGAGGCAAATATCAAAAATACTAACTTGTGCTTAATTTAGTTGCTTGGTAAAAGATGGTCTATCAAGTATTCTATTCAATATTTATGTGAAAGATTTTAACATTAAAAGTAAAATGATTGGGGCGCCTGGGTGGCTCAGTCGTTAAGCGTCTGCCTTCGGCTCAGGTCATGGTCCCAGGGTCCTGGGATCGAGCCCCGCATCGGGCTCCCTGCTCGGCGGGAAGCCTGCTTCTCCCTCTCCCACTCCCCCTGCTTGTGTTCCCTCTCTCGCTGTGTCTCTCTCTGTCAAATAAATAAAAAAATCTTTAAAAAAAATAAAAAATAAAAAAAATAAAATAAAAGTAAAATGATTAATAGAAATATTTAATAAGTAATTTTATGAAGTAGCTTTAACAATTAAATGCTGCATTCATGAAAAGACTGATTATTTTAACAGTTCTTAGTATCTGAATTGTTGCTTAAGTTAATTTGTTCTTTGCTATGAGGATATGTAACTTGTTTATATACAACATTTAAAATAGGTCACATTCCATAAACTTCAAATAGGCCTAAGTGGCTGTAACTTCTTATCTTATCATAACCATGAATGTGCTAAGAAAACTTCAGTAAGTTTGAAATTAAGTCAGTCCTTGATCCCAATTCAGATTCTGAGATTACTATTATCAAACTAAATCCCATGACATTCTAAAACATTCTATTGCGTCTTGCCAGAGATAAAGCCATTCATTACTCAGTAAAAATTTATCTGTTTTCATTTTAATCACAAAGCAATACCTTTCTTCTTTACTGTTACTATCTTTCATCTCAGAAACTTAAAATGTTTTAAGAAAGACACGGTAGTATTACCCATAATGAAGAAAAGAGAAAGGAGGTGGAGATGGGCTTACTCTATTTCAGAGTGTCTCCCTCAAGGCCTGATGCAGAGGTTAGAGAACTCCAGTCTCAACCTCTCAGAAGTGGTGCAAGGCCCATTGTGGGTTAGTATTCAGGTTTCAGTAAAGTTTCTCTTAAGTTTATTTTTCTATAAAGCCAAATACAAATCAGTCTTTAATAAAGGCATTATGTTTTTCAAATGTGAATTTTTAAACAGTGATGTGAGAACTGTGGTAATAATGGTAGGTACACATTAAGGGGAAAAAATGTGTGGGAAAAATACATGGGAAAAAATAAATAGGTAATAGTGTGCCCAGTTATCTCCAAATCAAAGTCGTCCACTGAGAAATGATCATTATGTTTCATGAAATAAAGATGAACAGAAACTCTGAAGTAGATGCAAATTGTATGCTGAGTCATTTGAAACTTTTGAAATATAGGTCATTTGCAATTGTGAAGGGGTTTGTTTCTAAAATTTCTTTGTAAATCATTTATTTAGAACTCAGAAGGAATTTCCTCACAGAAGCTATACTATTCATGATGTCTTGGTGGTTGGGTTTCAGAACAAGACCACAGAAACCTGCTATGTCCCAAAGAGACCTAAACTGTGGTACAACCTACAGCCTTCTCCTTTGCCATTAGAGCAAACACACAATGCTCTGAGGCTTCTTACATCGTTACTATAGGAGACAGTGGAAAGCTGCATATGAAGAAACTGGTTGCCAGGGTCAAAATGGGACTTTGTGTCAGAAGTATCTATTGTCTATTATGAAGGTTAGTGCCCCATCAGGAAGGTCATTGGCTCAGGTCCCCCACAGGCCTGTTTTCTGCGTAATGGTTCTCACCCAAAATGCAAGAAAGTTAAACTCGGGAGATTCCCAAGCATGTGCACCTGGAAAAAGCCATCCACATGATAATGGTATCTGCATTCCCTCCTCCTCCCAAACCTTTAAAATACTATATGACTCATTGGAGTTCTTTTTTCTATGTGGCCTATCTTTGATAATATATTAATTATTATTTTTATTATGTTCAGTTAGCCAACATATAGTACACCATTAGTTTTTGATGTAGTATTATTAATTATGGATAATTACAAATTGCCAATAATATATCAATGATTGGCATCGATTAATATTCTTAATTATTAATTATATTTAATTATTAATAATGTACAAACTTTTGTTAACAATCTAGCTACATTTTGTTGGGCACCTATACATCCAAACACTTTAACTCCCCTTACTTCTCATCCTCACAACTCTGCAAAAGGAAAATTTATTATTCCCACAGTACAGAGGTGGAAACTGATATTCAGGCAGATTAAAACTATAACCTTAGTCATTCAGCTCTAAACTGATTGAGTTAGGATTTCAATTTAAGTCCTCTGCACTTAACCACTATACTTTCATTAATTAACCAGTTCATTCATTCAACAATTGTTTGTAGAGTACCTACTATGTGGCATGCAGGATTCTGAGGGAGTTTTAACTTTAAGAGGCAAATGTGCTTTGAGGAATTTAATCTAGGCAGAAGCAGAGGAGAGTGGATCAGGGGAGAGAAAGAAGCACAAAAAAATAAAGGAATATAGGACGGAGGAAGAAGAATAGGATAAAGGTCAATAGATTTACATTATGATTTAGGAGGATCAAACTACAAGGACAATTTTAAGTTTATATATTGTGTATATGAAATAGTTATGTAGTATATATCATATAGTTATATATTATTATAATATAGTTTATTATATTATTATGTAGTTTATTTTCATTATTTATTATTATAGTTTATTTATTATAACTATTATATATAGCTAGAGAGAGACACACTTTCATTTTCTGATGACAAATCCCATACCAAATAATAGATTTTTACAACTGAGCTCTCCACTTGCTTTGAATCATAAAACCCACTTCTCGGACAGGCATTAACCAGAAAGGTATGATATTGTGTTTACCCTACTTCATGTTTTTTGAAGATGTGAAGAGTAGGCTGCTAGTCATGTAAATATAGAGTGCTATAAAAGTAATATATTAATGTGAGATAAAAAGTTGAACTTCTAACTAAAAATGGGATATAAAGGGTATAAAGGAAAATGTTCTACATGGGATTTTTTTTTTCAGATTTTAATGTGATAGTGGTATACAAATGGAAGTTGCATGAGGAAGAAAAATATTTTTGCCAATATAGGACCAAATTTAGGAAGATTTGTGGCTGAGAAATATGCACCACTTTGGAGAAGACAGAAAAATAGCCTCCTATTGTATTGTGTGATAATACATGGTGTGACAGTACTCAGGAAACAAAACCAGAACAGTAGCCGTGGAACTAGGGATAGAAACATTTTTTATCTACTTGTCAGTTATTAAGGAGAATCTGGTGAATATTTATAGATAATTAGGGGTACTCCGGGATGTATGATGAATATCACATCACTAGTATTTGCTGGCACCGTGATATTTCTACATCCCTTGTTTTAAGAGTTCTCAAGTGTGCAACACTGGTCTTTGTAGTAGCAAGTTTTTCCAGGTATGCTGATGTGAGCTCTGGCCAGGTGAATGGTAATTACCTGCCTGCACGTCCTCCACCCCGAACCCCCCATCCCAGACCTTTGTGTCCTAACATTTCCAACATAAAATTTATATATGTATTAAGTCTGTTATGGTTCCGGAGAGTCAATTTACAACATCCATTTCTCCCTGCCTGGGTTTTGAAACAAGTAAGATAGAAGAATAGAAAGAAAGAAAAATACTAGCTCTGTTACTGATGAAGCAAATACAGATCTCGGCTTATGTGTGAAGTATCCCAATGCTTAGGCATTGGTCTCCTCATCTGCACCCTGGTATTAGACAGACTCATCCAAATAGTCACAGGCAGATCTGCAGAACCACAGGTCCTGCCCTGCAGGCTTTTACTTCCAAGCTTAACCACATGGCCAGTAGCAGACCTGAGTACCTGCTCTGCACTAAGAGATGGATCCCAAAATGTGATAAGAAGGGGCTGGCAAAGCAAGCCCAGTTCCTACTCTCGAACTGACGAGTGAGGCACAAATGAGGGTAAGGAGAAGTCAGGAAGGTTATCCTATTGGATATTACTCCAAATGGAAGAAAACACCAGAACTAGGAATTAGTAACTCCTCAAATAAAAGCAACATGAATAGCAGTTAATCATAGACATAGTGATGGATCAAGGCACGAACAATGCTAATCTTCCTACTTATTCAGAAACCATTTACTGAATATCTACTTTCTGAAAAGCGCTAAGCTAGCATCTGAAATGCAAATCATAGAAAATATAGCATCTAATCTCCAGTAGTTCTCATTCTATAATCCCGCAACATATATAAAAGAGAATTTTAAAAATAATTTGCAATATTCACAAATTAGAGATTTACAATAGATTCAGAATCTTTGAATTTTATTTATATTATAAAATCATCAAGATAACCTCTATATCCTTTTATAGACAAAATATAGTCTTGAGAAACAATAGACTACTTTAACTTCAATCAACTTCAATAATTCAATTCTTATCAGATGTGTTACATTCTCAATTCTTTCAAGACTAAAACTTCCAAATTTTTGTCTTTATAATAATCCAGATTTTGTTTTTTTGCCTTCTAACTATGTGATGCCTCTCTATAATGCCTATACTCCATTTATTTAACATAAATACTTTTAAGAGTTCCATAAAAGTGAAGAAGAATCGTATTTTGTTCCATTATTCTCTCCAAGATGGACTTCATTAGAACATGATTCTTTGGGTCTTTGCCAAGCAACTGAGATATAGATAAAGCAGTACAACAAGAACCTTCTGGTTCTTTTAGTAACAAGCACCAATCAATGGGATTATGCTAAATTTCATGCTGTAGCAGGTCATATTTTATCAAGGTTTTACTGCATTTACCATGAACAATAGCCCACTATATAGATCCTTTTATTAGATCTCATAGTAGTGCTGTAAGCCTGGAAACTTTCCACCACAACACTTTTACTGTAAATGTTGAAAATATTAATATATTAGAAAAGCAAAATAAGATTATTTTCATGTAACTTCTAGAATATGTTGAAAGCGTATATTCTTTAAAAAATGTTTACTGTTTTACAAATGAATATTTGTACATATAATAGAAAGGAAAATGGCTATTTGTTCAGTGTTGCCTAAGAGTTTAGGGCCTTACATACATTATCTCATATACCTCCTGAAAGACCTGTGAAATAGATATTATCATCTCTGTCTCATACCTGAAGAAATGAACATAAGGGAAATAAAATTTAGCCAAAACTGAAGTGCTTAAGTAATTGTTCAAATAACATTTAATAAATATGAGCAATGCTGCATATGAACAAGGGTCTGGAGAACTCCAGGTCCACACTCTTAAAATATTCTTCCTCTAAAAATCCAACTGAATGAGCATACATATCCATATAAAGTTTCTCACATGCTGTTCACTGCCAATAAAAATAAATACAATACGTAATATGTTTGTATAACGTACACTGTATTATCTATTCACATATAAAAACAAGCATATATAAATTATAGACACACTTACCTTATTTATACACATGCTTCAAGATGGATTTGAAACTATGCATTTCTCTATAGATTAAATACTCATATTATACTAGATGCCTACTTGTTGCATATAGATCCAAGCACTCACTGCTACAAAAGAAAAGCCTAATACTCCATATATTTACACCAGCGAGCCCAAAGCAGACTTGAAAGAAATTATACCATAATACATATATACACACATACATAAACAAATATACACTAATATGTATGTCTCCTATTTGGCTCCTATATTAACATGAATGATGAATTAAATAAATTGACCAAACTTTACCATGAAGTTGAGTCTGCAGGAAATGGCATGTGCTGTGAAGACATAAATTTTATATTCCTTTAAAATATGAATTATGAAATGAATACACGTATAGTTTGTTTTTGTTTTACTTTTAACTCCCAACTGAAAAGCCAACATATTTTGCATGTCTAAACAGTTTCCAGGTGATGCTCATGGTGCTGGCTCAGGGACATAGTTTGTGAAATACTCTTAAGAAACTCAAATGTTTAACATCAAACCTTGGCCTCTCCCCTTAAACTTCACTGGGCAGATCAAAGCTCTAATTATCAACTGTTCTGCAAGGATGTGAATACATGAGGACTGTCCTCAGCAGCAAGTAGTTTAAGCAAAGTTGTTCTCAAGAATCCTAATATATTACCTGAGGAGCTTCTAAAAATCCCAAGGGTTACTCAGGCCCCATCCAATAGTAATTAAATCGAAACCTCTGGGTGTGGAACTCAAGCACTAGTAATTCTAAAGCACCCCAGGTGATTCCAGTGTGCAGCCAAATTTGAAAATAATCGATAGTGAGAAAAATTCAGCAATGCCCATGCCAAGTGGCAAGCAGCTGCCTGCCTTCTGCAGAGTTTAAGAATGTGAAGATTGTCAATCTTAGGTCACTTCCCATATATTGTTTTTCTATCAAACGTATAAAATTTTATAGTTATTTATAACTGTATCATCAATAAGGAAGTGTTTTAACTTTTATAAATATAAAAGATATTTATAATATAATCATGGTTTCTCTCTGAATCTCTCTCTCTGTCTCTCCCTCTCTCTTCATTTTTGCACATTTCTTTGATCCCCCAATATAGCCGAGAACTATGGATTGTGTTCTATATGTCAGGATGATACCATGGGTAAGTTGGAAAGTGGTGTGTAATTTAGAATCTAGTGTCTAGCATTAGGGGTTCAAATTTGAATTCAGACTTGTTAGTTGTATGACCTTGAATAAGGTCTTCCAACTTTGAATCTGTAAAAAGAGCCTAATGACAGCACTTGCTTCCTCCAATTATTGTGTAAATTAAATGAAATAATGTCAGGAGGTAATAAATATATAGGAAGGACTTAAATAAAAGTTGTTTTATTATATTTCATCTCTTCAAATTGGTGTGTCATTTACTTTAGTTAAAAAAGAAAACGGGACGCCTGGGTGGCTCAGTTGGTTAGGCGGCTGCCGTCGGCCCGGGTCATGATCCCAGGGTCCTGGGATCGAGTCCCACATCAGGCTCCTTGCTTAGCAAGGAGCCTGCTTTTCCCTCTCTCTCCCTCTGCTTGTGCTCTCTTTGTCAAATAAATAAAATCTTAAAAAAATAAATAAATAAATAAAAAATAAATCACTTCTTTAAAAAAGGGGGAGGGGGCGCCTGGGTGGCTCAGTCGGTTAAGCATCTGCCTTCAGCTCAGGTCATGATCTCAGAGTCCTGGGATTAAGTTCTGCATCCGGCTCCCTGCTCAGTGGCAAGCATGCTTCTCCCTCTCCCTCTGCCCCGCCCCTTGCTCCTGTTCTCTCTAACTCTCTCTCTCTCTCTCTTTTTTTTTTTTAAGATTTTATTTATTTTTTGACAGAGCGAGAGACAGCGAGAGAGGGAACACAAGCAGGGGGAGTGGGAGAGGGAGAAGCAGGCTTCCCGCTGAGCAGTGAGCCCGATGCGGGACTCGATCCCAGGACCCTGGGACCATGACCTGAGCTGAAGGCAGCTGCTTAATGACTGAGCCACCCAGGCACCCCTAACTCTCTCTCAAATAAATAAATAAAATCTTAAAAAAAAAAAATCACCCAATGAATCATGGAACACTACATCAAAAACTAATGATGTAATGTATGGTAATTAACATAACATAATAAAATAAAAAAATAAATAAATTTTAAAAATAAAATAAGTCAAGCATATCAATAAAAAAAATCACCTTTTCATCAGTTTTATATAAAATCTATGAGTAGATTATTTTTTTTTTAAGATTTTATTTATTTATTTGAGAGAGAATGAGATAGAGAGAGAGCATGAGAGGGAGGAGGGTCAGAGGGAGAAGCAGACTCCCTGCCGAGCAGGGAGCCCGATGCGGGACTCGATCCCAGGACTCCAGGATCCTGACCTGAGCCGAAGGCAGTCGCTTAACCAACTGAGCCACCCAGGCGCCCCTATGAGTAGATTATTTCTGATCATTGCATCTGTATTGAGTTTTATTTAATAATTACAGACAAAACTCATACTGCTGCCTTTAATAGAAATTAAATGAATATGGTAATTAAAGTGGGGATGACTTTCGCTAAGAGACACTGGAGTCAGCTTATAAATGAAATTCAGTCATAGAGACATAAAGTGGGACATTTCTTGAAAAGTATGTAAGGAATTTTACAAAATTAAGTTCTCAAACTTCTCCTGACCCTTTTTAATAAACATCTTTCAATATAGTAATTGGTTGTATCTTATGCTTCTATTCTTTAAAGATTTTATTTTATTTATTTTGGAGAGATAGTGTGCGAGCAGGGGGAGGGGCAGAGGGAGAGGGAAGGCAGACTCCTCGCTGAGCATGGAGCCCCATATAGGCAAAATCCCATAATCCCACCACCCCAAGATCACGACCCGATATCATGACCCCCAGATCAAGACCAGAGCTAAAACCAAGAGCTGGATGCTCAATTGACTGAGCCACCCAGGCACCCCATTATGTTTCTATTCTTTAAACTAGAAATCACTAAATTCAAACATGCAACTTTTGATACACTTTTCACTCTGTAATTTTTTTAAATTTATTTTATTTATATTGGCAGCCTTTTAATTAAGTGAACATTTCTTGCACATCAAAAATATATTAGTTATGTTTATAATAATATAACTTGCTTGCTCACATCGAAAAACTTTATCATTAAATAATTTATTCACAAAGCCTTCTTAGTATATGTTATTCAATTGTTCACTCAGAGTTGAGAATATATTTTAAAAATGTTCAATTATCATCTGTTAAAAATAATTTTCTTGGGTGCCTGGGTGGCTAAGTCGGTTAAGCGACTGCCTTCGGCTCAGGTCATGATCCTGGAGTCCCGGGATAGAGTCCTGCATCGGGCTCCCTGCTCGGCGGGGAGTCTGCTTCTCCCTCTGACCCTCCCCCTCTCATGTGCTCTCTCTCTCATTCTCTCTCTCTCAAATAAATAAATAAAATCTAAAAAAATAAATAAATAATAATTTTCTTACTTGGGGTAATATTAAGGATAATTTCTTTTGTTTTTAATCAAGCAATTCATACATATATTATATCCATATATTATAGGCATCATTTATTTTGTATTTACTATAGGCATTATTAATATGTAAATATTTAATATTTATTAATTGCCTTTTACAGTAGTATTTTTTGTGTTAGAATCTTATAAAAAAAATTAACAAAACCCTAAAATGAATAGCATTCGTATTCAATATATTTTGTTGAATTGCTACTATGAACAAGATATTATAAAAGTAGTGAATAAGTATGGTGAGATAACCTAAAAACAGGTTATCAGACTTTCACTGTAAAGGGCAAGATACTAAATATTTTAGGCTCTGTAAGCCACTTACAGTGTCTGTCATATTATTTTTCCCCTTCTTCAACAAACATTTACAAACAGTGAAAACCTTTCTTGGCTTGGAAGCTATGTCAAAACAGGCTATGCTGGATTTGGCTCATGGCCTGTAGTTGGTTGACATTTGATCTAAAATGCTTTTAGAGTATATTACCATTAATACCACTGTGGTTTTTGAAACAAGATTTGAGTAATACCATCTGCAAATTTTCAACCACATTCAGGAACATTCATGAAAGTGACTAAAAATTGAAAATGGTTGCAAGTCTGCATAATTAGTCCAGAATTGTGGAAACCCAACAATTCACTAACATTATATAACAGTGAGTTATACAATAGTAACACTGCCAGAATAAGCATATAGAACACCTAAAATAGAGACAGCTGTGCATGATTTACTTTAGTTTTAGCCATAAAATTCAATATTATGTGCTGGGACTCTGAATTATGAGGCAAGGGATAAAAAGGCACAGACTTCTAGTAATGAAGTGTCAGCCACAAAAGAGAAAAATAAATGCAAATATTACATATACTTGAATAAAGACAATATTCAGTAACATAGGATGCAATTATTTGTTCATGAATCCATATCCAAAAACATTTGCACAGTTTTATTTTTAAAAACCATGCATAATGACTTCTATTTTATGTTGGAAACATTCCTCATACCCTCAAAATATATATCTCTAAAATATAAGTTTCTACTATTTGAGAGAAATTAAATTACACTATACTGATAAAATATAAACATAGTATATGTGGTTGATAATATTCCATTAATAATGTTCTGGCTAAGCCAGTTAAAAATTGCTTAGCTGTCTTTTTTTTTTAATATTGCTTTTTGTTATTATTATTCTTTGGAAGATTTTTGAGAAAATGATCATATGACATATGCATGTGTGTGTGTGTGTGTGTGTGTATATATATATATATATATACATATATATATATATATAGTATCCATTCATGTATTTTAAGAATCACTGAGTTTGAAATAGGATATTTGTTCCTAAAAGACTGTCTTTACTTTTGCCTGGAAGCTTTAGTAGTCATTATCAATCTTCTATCCTAGGGAGGGGAAAAAAAGAACTGTACTAGAACCATTTCAAGACCAATTGGCTTTATTGCCTACATACCGATTCTGCAGAATTGTTTGGGAAATGAAGCAGAAGGAAGCTGCTGAGAAAGCACAGTAGGAATCCATCTAGAAAAAAAATTAATATGAACTAAATCACATCATCTTGGTATATTACAGAGTGCCATGAAGAAGGATGAAAGAGTAACTATGTCTTAATTGAAAAAAAAAAAAAAAACAGGAGGTACATGTCTGCAATTATGAGAGCTAATTTATGTAACACACAAATAAATAATATATGATATGTTATATGTCACATTTATTACAGTAAATCATATTAAGTATTCTGATGTATACATATATAAATGCAAAATGTATATTAAAACATTAACATATATGAAATTTTCTCTTTGTGCCTTTGAAACATTTTCTAATCATTTAGCTCTGTCTTCAGGTCTGTTAATTGGAGACATTTATCTTATCGCTGGTTAAAATATGACCAGTTAACCACAGTTTAGGGTTTGAAATTCACTGGTCTAGTACTCTACTGAAACTCTAGCGGGTAGCTGCTGTGGATCAGTTGGAGCATTTCTAAAAGAAAGAGGAAATCATCTGAGAGAAGGACTTCTGTGCCTACAAAATATCCTGCAATTAGAAGCACTTCTTTTATAGAGGGATACTGAGGCACTAGAGAATTGCTGTTGAAAAAGAGGAAAAAATTGTAGTTGAGCACTTAAGCACTGAATACACATTCCCTAACTCCTGTTATTCAAGATCTGTCAGTTTATGCTCCCCATAGGTTTATTTACACAAAACATCTATCTAAACGGGAAAATAAACACATTTTACATTTTAACATGAGTTGTTCTCTTTGTTATTGTCAAATATACATTACCTAACAGCTTCATTAAGGAGATACTAAGTCAATTTTCAGGCTTCCACATCAGTGGATTCATAGAATTTCAGCATGGCCCCTGTTTGGTGAAGAAGCTGCCTTGACTAATTGTTTCCATTTACTTGTGCTGTCATTTGTTAATTATTTGAACAATACCTGCTATTTTGTTTGCTAGGATCTGTAAGGAAATACTTAAGTATTTTCCTACTCTCACGATTTGGGTAGAAAGACATGTGAAGCACAAGAATGAGGCTTGCTGACATAGAAGTATATGAGGAAGACATTGCAGGCATAACGAATGTATTGGTAAATTTACCTATACAGACAGTACAAACTTTAGAGAGAAAACAATGCTTTAGAATAATCTTTAAAAATTAGAAGATGTTTTCCAGACATAAAAAAGGAGGAATGAAAGAAAGAATGAAGTTTAGAAATATCAGAGGATTAACATATTTGACTATTAAGAAACCTTACACGGAGATTTTTTTTAACCTGCTCTGATTTTTGCTTTTCTAGTAATGAAATGGCAAAAGTATTTTCCAGTAAATATAATTAGTATTAAGAAAAGAGCACAGATATTTAAATATTAAAAAGCTGTCATTAAAGTTCAGTTATCATGGAACAACAATAAAGACATTAGATATTTCTAATTCTAATCTGCTGGAACAAAATTTTGAAATAGGACATTTACATGAAGGGAGCTGAAGAGATTTAGTCCTCCAACACTGAAATGTAGCAAAACTCAAGAAGTTGCCTGTCTAATGTATTTGCAACTAAAATATTTCATTACATAAGTTGTTTCATGAAAGAATGGAAAATAATTTCTCCAGTTTACAGTGAGTGAAATATAAATTAATTATATGAAAAAAAAGTTATGCTGCTCTCAAGGCAAAAATCCTCTTAACTTACAAACAGTGACAGTTGCTAGTGGCAAATCACATATCTAATAAAAAACTTACATTTTCTGATACAAGTTTTTTTTTTTTTTTCACTGCTTATTCTCCACTCTGGTATAGTGAGTGAGTGGCTGAAACTTACGTCCCTCAGCTGGCAGCAGGAGGGAAGTCTAACATGTTTTTTATGTGTCTGCATATTGAAAAAAATAAAGAATTTATATAATGAAAATGGACTTCTCACTCATATCTTTACTTGCAGGAAAAAATGGAAAACTTGGCCTTAATGTATATAGACTATTCCACATAGCACATACACACCAATGAATAGAATGTTGTAAGTATGACCTTTCTTGAACTAGTGCTCCCAAATACTAAGCTCTCAAATTTGGCTTTATTTAAAACAGAACAAATTTGTTCTGTTCAATACTGCATTCTCAGACTTAGCTAAAACGGCACACTTCCACAAGCATTGTATTGTATCGCCATTAGTCTGCACAGAAATACAGGGATAGCAATGATTAATAAGAGTGGGGATTGATAATGAGACAAGTATCAAGAACTGTATGATATGCAGTGGTTGATATTGGCTTTATCTTTAATTTTTATCTTTAATGTGCTGAATATCCAAGACCTAGTTATATGTATTTCATCAAAATATTTTTCTCCACAATTGAAAAACATTGCCTAGAATCTTTCCAAAAATACAACAAATCCTTTAGTTAGATGCAAAAGTGTTTTTAAGTTTTGTAAGAGAGAAACACATTAAGAAACATCACTGCATATTACATAAAGTATTTATACTTCTTCATGTCCTATGCTAAGGTTTACTTTTTTTTTTTTTTAAAGATTTTATTTATTTATTTGAGACAGAGAGAATGAGAGACAGAGAGCATGAGAGGGAGGAGGGTCAGAGGGAGAAGCAGACTCCCTGCCGAGCAGGGAGCCCGATGCGGGACTCGATCCCGGGACTCCAGGATCATGACCCGAGCCGAAGGCAGTCGCTTAACCAACTGAGCCACCCAGGCGCCCCCCTAAGGTTTACTTTTCAAATTTATAAGGCCTCATTAAAAATTATGCCTTTAAATGCACAAGCTCCGACATGAAGATACTTTTCCTTTTTGTCTCAATAGAATCTCCTTTGTGTTTTTATAAAATTGATTTTAAAAATCTGGTATTGAAATACTATGACTTTATTTCTGAGTTAGTTCCTATCAAAGTGTCCATTTTTGTCAGATTGAAGAACTGCTATATGCAAATGGAAACAATATGTTTGAAATGAGATGACTCATTTCACTGTGTCCTCCATGTATTTTTGGAATGTGAACAGTGATGTGATAAACTACTTTTTATGTTAATTCTCATAATTCATATCATAATTTCCACTGAAATGTCATCATTTTGTGATTTCTGTATAAAGTATGCAGTAACTTTTTTCTCTCAGAAATAAAAAATATTAAGCTAAGTAACAAATGTCACCTTCTTAGTGATGCATCACAAAATCAACACCTTATGAAACACATTTGGAATTTTGGCCTTTTCTTCCAAACCATAAATTACAACTTCATGAAACTTATTTATAATCATCATCTAAAACACAATGCTTTTTCTAAAACCCTCAAACTCAACAAATTGAGTATGCAAAGTAAAAAGTGTATAACGAGATAATTTAAATTATTAAGTATCTTACTGATTTGTGAAAAGTAATGGTTTTATATTTGGAAATGTAAAAAAAAAAAAAAACCTGAAAACACTCAAAAGTATTTTGTGAGTAATTATCAATGAAAAATCCTAGAATAAAAGCCCTTCAAAATTGTAAGTACTTTTCTGTGCAAAATTATACAATCATCAGGCTTTGTTTTTACTTGCCTTTTCTATATTTTTAATATAGAGGCATCAATAGAAAAACACTGAACTCAGTGTCTCTCCTCCAAATAAAATATTTGCTCTAAAGGAATCTTGTAGAGATTATTTAAGCCAAATGCTCCCCAAAGAACAGTCATTTTAAGTTTTGCCTTTAAGTGTGTAATTGAAGATTGTGCCTTGGGGTGGCTGGGCGGCACAGTCGGTTGAGTATCCTACTCTTGGTTCCAGCTCAGGTTGTGAATTCAGGGCAGAGCTCCACTCAGCATGGAGTCGGCTTGAGATTCTCTCTCCCTCTCCCTCTGTCCCACCTACTGGTGCTCTCATGCTCTCCCCCCCCAAAAAAAACAAAAAAACAATTGCTGCCTTTTACTACCAGAATAAAGAAGTATGGAAAAGATTTGCTCTGCAGCCTAAATATATTGCTATTGCCATAATTCTGTATAACAAACCCCCTGAAAAACTTGATGACTCAGCAATCATTTACTCTGCCAGGTCTGAGAGTCTATCATCTGGGGTTCACCCAATCCTCAGCGGATAATCTCTGTTTCAGGCTATAGCAATGAGGCAGTTTTTATCACTGTGCATCTTTCAGTTGTTTCTACTTCACATGTCTCTTATCCTCTTCCTCATACCACCTGGCTGGCCAGAGCACATTCTCCTCAAGGTAACAGCAGAATTACAAGAGAGAATATGGCCCACTGTACAAGGGATTCTAAAGCCCCTACTTGCATCATGACTATTCACATTCCATTGACTAAAGCAAAACACATGGCTGAGCCTAAAGTCAAAGAGCAGAAAAATACACTCTGCCTTTAGTAAGAGGACTGGTAAGTTATAATATGACAAAGAGCATGGATATACAATAATGCAATTTACCATTATAGTATCGGAGGACACTGCTTCAACCTATATTTAAATTCAGCTATAATTTTGAAGACATCACTTCTTGATCATGAAGACATAGACATTATGAACAAATTTAGCAAAACATATAGGTACTCTCTATTAAAAATATTCCCTGAAATTTTAAAGTAAAGCCACTATAAAAGATGAAAGAAATTTGAGCATATTTGGTATTCCAGAGTATTATAAAATAAAAATAATAAAGATGGATGTCTCATTTAATCATCTTTCACATACAGCTTTTCAGGGGTCTATCTTAGAAATTATTACCTCAATAAAGACTAAACATTTATTATTCGAGTAGGTAAAAATTCTAATTTATGGTATCTTAACCCCCCTTTTATTAAAATAAGACTAACTCATATTTCCTTTGTCCCTTCTCAGTTCTGAAACAGTAATGTCTTGTTTCCAATTCCTCTTTTTTCCTGGATTTAGTGACCCACAGTTTCTATGTAAATCAGTTTTGAAACCTTGTTATGTATTAACACTTATCTGAGGAGCTCTTATAAAACAAAAGAAAACAAAATACAAAACACTCATGCCCACGACACTACCCCAGAAATTCTGGTTTAAACTGACTGACCCGGACTTGAGCATCATTATTGTTTAAAAATCTCATACGTGATTTTAATTAAATGAGAGGATTGAGAACCAGTGAATCCAGTGTGTACAATCCAGTGTGTATAATTGTATAAATCTTTTGGTTGCAAATATACAGTGACATCAACAAAGGTGTCAACTTAAAGAAGAAAGGGAATATGATATTTTATGCATATGAATAGTCCAGGGGTGGCTTTGGGTTCAACTTGACCAAGGACTTAAAAGATGTGCCCAAGCCTTGCCTCTCTGATCTCTTAGCTCTGTGTGTACCATTCTCAGGGTAACCTCATGATCACAAAATGACTGTAAGCAACTCTAGGGGTGGACCTGCATTGCTCTTCATTCATATTCGATAAAAAGAGGACATCTTTTTTCCCCCAGGTATTGAAGAAAATACTATTTTTCACTTAAGTCATATTCCTTTTCCTAAGTCAATCACTGTGGTCAAAAACATGAATTTATGCTGCTTGCCTCAGGCCTAAATCCTATGTTTTACCCAAGAGCTAGGAGTAAAAATAGCACCCCCCCCAATGAAGGTGAACAAAATTTGGCATTCTGGTTCCATGAAACCAGATTGCAGAGCCTTTATACAGAATTCACATTTGTAATTAACAGGGGTGAACATTTATCTGTTATATGTTGTGACATATAATTTATATTATGCAGGTACATCATTCTAAATAGGGAAACAGTATTAGAATATGCAACAATTATATATTATTGTAATAACAAAGTGTTAGCACTAAATACTCAATAACATGAAAGGAAATCCAATAAAATTAATTTGCCTCTTTGACTATCAGTAAAATATATTCAGAAAATTCATAAAAAGTAAAAAGAGCCTTGCAGAACTATTTTATGATCCTTTACAAATACTAATTATAGCTGGTACCATACGCAGTTTAAAATAGACCCCAAATGACTGCTGATTGACTATTATAATGGAATTCCCAAAGTAGAAATAATCAGGAAAATAAAAAATCAGAGTTTGGCATGCATGCTGTTTAATAATGTGCAAAATTGGCAGCTTTCAAACTGTTTTACTACATGAATCTAAGTAAGAAAATTATAGATAATTTTGACAGTTATAAATTCCACAAACATGATTTAAAGAGAATGCAAATGTATGAATAATCAGGATACATGTGTCCACTAAACTGGCAGATTTCATTGTTCCTAACTTAAGACATCATACAATTATTTCAATTGATTTATCTAGGCTTCATTTACACAGGCCTAGAAAAATTATAGTTATCATTTTTATGTAAGTTTAATTACATATTATATAGGGATATCTTCCTATATCAATATGCCTAGGTATATATTTCCAGTGATCATCTTAAGTTAAATAATCTTTTCAGTAAGGAAATGAATATTATGTTTTTTTTCATTTTAAATGTTGGCTCTGGCAATTTATAGGTGATATATAAGAATCTAATATACTTATGAATATTCTAAAATTTTAAAATTATAGTTATCTATTCTATAATTTTTAAAACTTCAAGCATAATTCACATACTTTGAACTTAATGAGAACATAAATGTATTCATAAATTATATTACTGAATATTTAATTAAAAATCGATTTCTAGTCTATTTTCCTAACAAAGATTTAAAATGTTAACAAGTGTTAAGATAACTAGTTTATAAGAACTCTATAAAATAGAAAATGGTAATTAAATAAAATAAGAAAAATTAGATATATTACAAGATGGAAATGAAACTAGGAAGTGATAAAGAGAAAAAAAATGAGAAAGAGAAAACTAGTCAAAGCAGCAGAGTATGTTAGAAATAGGTTCTCATACATTTTAAATTTCACAGGGAGAGTTTTCAGAAACTGTTTATAATTTTTAAAATCTAAATTCAACTGGGGCACATAGGTGGCTCAGTCAGTTAAGCGTCGGACTCTTGGTTTCGACCCAGGTCATGATCTCAAGAGTGCTGGGGATTGAACCCCCTGTGGGGCTCCATGCTAGGCATGGAGCCTGCTTAAGATTCTCTTTCTTGGGGCCCCTAGGTGGCTCAGTTGGTTGGCTTCTTGGCTTTGGCTCAGGTTATGATCTCAGAGTCATGGGATCCAGCCCTGCCCCTCCTCAGTGGGGAGGCTGCTTATCTCCCTCTCTTTCTGCCCTTCCCTCTTGACCCCCTTCACACACACACTCTCTCTCTCAAATAAATAAATCTTTAGGGTGCCTGGGTGGCTCAGTCGGTTAAGCGGCTGCCTTCGGCTCAGGTCATGATCTCAGGGTCCTGGGATTGAGCCCCGTAAAGGGCTCCTTGCTCAGCGGAGAGCCTGCTTCTCCTTCTGCCTGCCGCTCCCCCTGCTTGTGCTCTTTCTCTCACTCTCTCTCTCTGTGTCAAATAAATAAATAAAATCTTTAAAAAAATAAAATAAAAATGAAAAATACATCTCTAAAGAAAAGATTATTTTTCTCCCTCTCCCTCTGCTCCTCCCTTCCCTTCTCTTTCTCTCTCCTCTAAAAAAACCGCCCCCCCAAAAAAACCAAAAAAAAAAAAACAGTCAGGCTTACCGTGAACAATTAACCTTCTCAGATTAAAAAAAAAATTAAATCTAAATTCAACTACTTTCAACTTTTGCTATTCGTCCAAAATTTGATAATTCGGTGGATTAAGTGATGAATCTGGAAATATGATTATTAATGGTGTTCATTTATTTAACACATTTTTATTGAGTGCCTAATATGTGCCAGAAGCTCTTCCAGGAAGTAAGGATAGTGTTGAAAAAAGTAAAAACACATTAACAATATCTTACCACCTGGAGCTTATGTTATGGTGAAGGAGTCAGACAAAACAAAAGAAAAATAAGTCAATTCTATGGTATATAAGATGTGACAAGTATAAAAGAAAAAGTTAAGCATAGGAGAGAAATATAAAGCATTGGGAGAGGGGTGGGTATTGAAGAGTTATATGGCAAGGCCTGAAAAGGTGACATTTGATTCAAGACCTAAAAGTGAAGAAACAAATTATATGGATATTATCGTGGACTGAAATTTTGTGACCCCACAAATTTATACATTGAAGCCCTAAACCCAGAAGTAATGGTATTTGGAAATGAGCCCTTTGAGAGGAAATCAGATGGAGTTATGAGTTGAGGCTCTGGTCCCATTAAATCAGTGCCTATATAAGAAGTATCATAAAGCTTGCTTGCTTTCTCTGTAATGGAGGACAGAGTGAGGAGGTGATCATCTGAAAGCCAGGAAGAGAGCTCTCACCAGGAACCAAGTCAGCTGGCACCTTGATGGTGGACTTCCCTGCCTCCAAACTGTGAGAAATAAATTTGTTTCTTAAGCTACCCCATCTGTGGTATTTTGTTACGACAGCCTGAGCTGACTAATATAGATACTAACCAGAACTTGCAGTGTAGTGCCTCATTCCTGTGGTGGGAGTGGGCCTGGTGTGCTTGTGTTTGTGGAACAAGGAGACCCATTTGATTAGATGTGTGCTCAGATGTGTGGGAACAAAGAGTGGAGTGGTGGGGGATGAGTTCACAGAGGTAATTTGGGGCTTTATCATGTGCACTCTGGTAGTCATAGAAAGAATTTGGCTTTCACTGAGTGAAATGGGACATCAAGGAGGGTTTTGAGCAGAGTGGTATATTTTTTAAATATTAAGTAGAATTCTCTCATGAAACTACCTGGGCTTGAAGATTTATTTTTTGGGTGATTTTTATAGGCAAATTCAATTTTCTCAATAATTATAGGGCTATTCAAACCACCCATTTCATATTAGATAAGTTGTGGTAGTTTATACTTTTTGAAGAATTGGTTCATTTCATTTAATTTATCCAATTTATGTGTGTAGAGTTGTTCAGAGTATTCACTTATCCTTTGTTGTCTTCAGTGTGTCTGTAATGATACCCCTATTTCATTCCTGAGGTAGGTAATGATGACATCTCTCTTCTTCCTCTGTTCCTTGTGGTAGTGTTTTGTCAATTGTAGCAATCTTTTCAATGAACCAGGTTTTTGATTCATTAATTTTTTCTATTCTTTTTTGAGGGGAGGGGGCTCAATTTTATTAACTTCAGTTCTTCATTATTTCCTTCCTTCTGCTTGCATTGGGTTTATTTTGCTCTTCTTTCCCAGTTTCTAGTTTCTTGGGAGGTAAAATTATTGTTTGGGACTTTTTCTCTTCTTCTATTGTTAGCATTTAATGCTATAAATTTCCCTTTGAGCACTATTTTAGCCCTATCCCACAGATTCTTATTTTTATTCTGTTCAATATATTCTTTAAAGACTTTGTGTGTGGTGGGGGGGGAGTTTTAGGTTTACAACAAAATTGAAAGGAAGGTACAGAGATTTCCCATATATCTCATGCCCACAAACTTGCATAGCCTTCACCACCAGAATGGTGCTAATTTTATCACGGATAAACCTACACTGACACATCATAGTCACCCAAAGTCCATAATTTACCTGAGGGTTCACTCTTGGTATTATACATTAAATGAGTTTGGACAAATTTATTTCAATATATTAAATTTCCCTTGAGACTTTATTTTTTAAAAGATTTTATTTATTTATTTGAGAGAGAGCTCGTTCATGTACACGTGAGCTGGTGGGAGGGGGAAGAAGGAGGGAGAGGGAGAGAATCTCAAGCAGATTCTGCACTGCGCATGAGCCCAAAACAAACCTGGATCTTATAACCCTGAGATCATGACCTGAGATGAAACCAAGACTTGGACACTTAACCAACTGAGCACCCAAGCACCCCAAGACTTTCTTTTTGATCCTGGATTAACTAGAAATGTTTAGTTTTAAGTATTTGGAAAATTTCATCTTTTGTTATCAATTTTTAGACTGATTACATGGTGGTCAGATAACATACTCTGTATGATTTATTTTCTTTTAAAGTTTATTTTATGATTTCTTTTTGAAGTTTGTTTTATGGCCCAGGATACAGTGTATCTTAATACATACTCCATGGACATTTGAAAAAAATGTGTGTGTTGTACCGTTCTTGGTTGGAGTACTCCATAAATATTGATTATATCATGTTGGTTAATGCACTGTGTTAGGGTCTTCTATATTCTTTCAAAGTCCAACTATAATTGGGAATTTGTCCATTTATTTTCAGTTCTATCTGTCTTGCTTCACATTATTTTCCAGCTCTGGTGTTTGGTGCATACACTTTTAGGATTGTTATATCCTTCTGGTGAATTGATCCTTTTATCATTATGTAATGTTCCTTTCTGTCTGTGGTGATTTTCTTTGGTCTAACATCAACTTTATATGATATCACTATAACTACTCTTGCTGTCTTTTGATTAAGGTTTCATGGTTTACTTTTTTCAGCTTTTCACTTTCAAACTATGTATATAATTATATTTGAAGTGAATTTCTTATAGACAGCATACAGTTTCATCAGGATTTTTTAATCCACTCTACCAATCTTTCTTTCATTTGATATATTTAGACTATTTAAATTCAAAGTAATGCTGCTATGTGTAAACTCAGTTCTGTCATTTTTTTGTTTTGGTTTTGTTTTCTGTTCTGTTTTTGTTTCTCTGGGTTTTTTTTTCCTTCTTTATTGTAGGTCACATGACTACATTTTAGAAGTCCACTGTAATGTGTATACAGTGTTTTGGGGTGCATCTCTTTATAAGTTTTTTAAGTAGTTGCTCTAGCTATTATAGTGTTTATATATATAACTTATCAAAGTCTATTACTGACACATTTTACTAGTTCAAGCTTGGAATCCTTGCCTCCCTGTATATACCCCTCTGTTTATATTTGTCATAAATATTTTCTCTGTATACATTCAGAATGACATTAGATGGTTTTAATTATTGCTTCAGCCATCAAACATAAATTGGAAAGCTCAAGAGAAGAGTTTTTACTTGTTTATTACATTTAGCTATATTTTGCTCTGTATGTATTTTCCCTTCCTTCCTTCCTGATCTTCCCAGATTTCTTCTTTTATCATTTTAATTCTATCTAGAGAACTTCCTTTAGAGTAGCTCTGCTAGAAATAAATTCTCTTTGTTTTCTTTTATATGATAATGTTTGGATTTCCCCTTCATTCCTGAGGAATATTTTCACTGGATACAGAATTCTGAGTTGGAAATTTTCTTTCGGTCCATAAAAAATATAGTACTACTGTTTTCTGTCATCTGTGGTTTCTGAGGAGATATCTACTGTCATTTCAATTGTTTTTCCACTATATGTGAGGTTTCACTTCACTCTGGCTGCTTTCAAGACTTTTATGTTTTTGATCAGCCTTCAGAGATTTACTATATTTCTTGACATGCATTCCATTTGGTTTATCCTGTTTGTGATTTGCAAAGCTTCCTGAATCTAGTTTTAGGATTTTTGCAAAATTTTGGAAATTTCAGCTGTTATTTCTTTAAATATTTTATCATCCTGATATATTGTATCCTTTATTTCTGTGATAAAAGTGACACAAATGTTAGATATTTAATCATAATCTCACATGTCCCTGAGCTTCTGTTCGTTTTTTCTCTATTGTTCAAATCAAGATATTTCCATTGTTCTATTTTCAAGTTCACTGACTCCTTTCTCTTTACTAACCATTCTGCTCTTGAACCCATCCACTGAGGTTTTTTTTATTGGTTATTGCATTTTTTTTTCAGTTCTAAAATTTACACTTGGGTCCTCTTTATATCCTCTATGTTTTTGGTGGAACTTTCTTTTTTTTTTTTTTTTTAAAGATTTTATTTATTTATTTGAGACAGAGAGAATGAGAGAGAGAGAGCACATGAGAGGGGGGAGGGTCAGAGGGAGAAGCAGGCTCCCTGCTGAGCAGGGAGCCCGATGCAGCACTCCATCCAGGGACTCCAGGATCATGACCTGAGCCGAAAGTAGTCACTTAACCAACTGAGCCACCCAGGAGCCCGATTTGGTGGAACTTTCTAATTTTATTTTCATTTAATTCAAGCCTGCTAGCAATTGTTCATTTAAGCATTTTTATGATGAGCGTTTTAAAATCCTTGTCAGATGATTCTAACATGTGTCCCATCTCAGTGGCATCTGTCAGTTATCTTTTCTTTCAGTTTGAGATCTTTCTAGTTCTTGTATAAGTGATTTTCTATTGAAACCTAGGTATTTTAAGTATTATAAGACTCTGGACTTAGAAGACTTAAATCTTTTTGTTTGTTTGTTTGTTTGCTTGCTTAAATCAGAGAGATTGAGCACAAGCAAGGGGAATGGCAGGCACAGGGAGAAGCAGGCTCCCCGCTGAGCAAGGAGCCCGATGTGGGACTCAATCCCAGGATTAGGATCACGTCCTATCTGAAGGCAGCCACTTAAATGGCTGAGCCACCCAGGCGTCCTGGAAGATTTAAATCTTGTGTTTTAGTACTCTCTGAAACCAGTCTGGTGTGTGAAGGGGGCTGCTCCTTCATTACTGCCAGACGGAGTAAAAGTCCAGGTTCCAAATTCAGCCTCCATGACATTTGAGGTGGGGGAGAGTATTCTCACTGCTGCTGGGTAGAGGCTGAAGTTCTGACTCTCCAAGTATTCTCCATTGACACTGTGTCTGTATGTGTACTGGGAAGGGGGAATAATTTTGTTACTGCTGAGTGGTGGTGAAAGTCCTGATTCTCCATTAGGCCTCTTCTGACAGCATTCCAGTGAGAAGTGGGGAAGATGCTTCATTACCCTTGGGTGGTGGTGAAAGTCTATACTCTCCATACAGCTTTCACTGATATCATGGAATCAGGGGGGTGGGTGGGAGGGGGGAGGGTAGAGGGCTCATTACTTCATGGCAGCAATAAAATCCATGGCTTTCCACTTAGCCTTCTGATACCACTCTGCTATCCCTGCTTGCCTTCTCTGATAACACCTTGGTATCCCCACATGGCCTTGGCTGGCATGGGTGTGGTTGGGTCCATAGATTTTTTTTTCTTTTGATGTTTGATGGAGTAGATTGAATATTATCTGCCCCTTTCCTGGTCTATTGGCCAGAGAAAGTAGGTTTTATGTTCCAGTTGGTATTTCTGGGTTTCTTACTTCCCAAGGATGCAGTCTGGAATATATGGAACAAAAAGAAAACACCAAGGACCTTTCCACTATATTGTTTCTTGGGTCCTGAAAGATTTCTAGCTGGTTTGCCTTCTTTTCTCCACTTTTAAGAGTCTTCTTAAGTTTGTTTTACATATAATATCCAGGAATTTTAGTTATACTTACTGGGAGGAATAGGAAAAACTAAATCTACTCCACTTTCCCAGAGGAGATAGCCTCACTCAGGTTAACCATGACTCTGACAGGTATGTAGCAAATAAGAGGCAAGTATAGAATCAAGGAGAGTAAATAAGAGGCTATTACCATAATCTAGGGGACTTAAATGAGCATAGTAACTTTGAAGATGATGAGAGGTGGTTAGATTCTAGATATATTGTTAAAATAAAAGAACTAATATTTGCTGAGGATTTAGATATAGAATAAAAGATAAATAGAGCAATGAAGTGTAATTCTAAAAATTTTAGTCTAATCTATGGAGTTACCTTCAGCTGCAATGAGGAAGACTATGGATGGGATCAAACTGAAGGGAATGAGAGGCCATAAGTATGGTTTTCATATGACATTAAGTGGTAATTATTAAACATCTAACTGGAAATATTACATAGTCATTGGAGATGTGATTCAGAGTTCCCTGGAGAGGCCTGAGCTGGACATATAAATTTGGAAGTCATTATAGTATTTAAAACCGTGACAATAAAAAAAGATCATAAGGAAAGGACACAGCTAGAGATATGGACAAAAGACAGCCCTATGGTTCTCACATGTTAAAAGGTATGGGAAAAGAGGAATCTAAAAGAAGAATTAGAAGAACTAGCCAGAAAGATGAAGAAAAATCAGAGTATTGAAACCAAGTGAAGAAAGTATGCCAAGAAGAAGGGTGAGGTCATCAATATGAAATATTTCTGATAAGTCAAGTGTCATGAAGTCTGAGATTTATGAATGGATTTGTTATATGTAATAAAAGATTTATTAGTTTCTGATGGTTTCCATAGCAAATTACCACAAACTGAGTGGCTTAAAAAACAAACTTATTCTAATCTCACAGTTCTGAAAGCCAGAAGTCTGAAATAAAGGAGGGAGGGATGCCCTTCCTCTGGAGACTCCAGGGGAGAACCCATTCCGTACCTCTTCTAGTGAGGAGCTGGAAAGGATATATGCTAGCCCTCTTTGGCCTGTGGCCTTTAACTCCAATATTTGCCTCCATTTTAACACAGCCTTCTCCTAAGTGTGCAATCTCCCTCTTCCTTTCTCTTACAAAGACACTGGTGATGGCATTTAGGTTCCAACTAGATAACACAAAATATTTTTCTCATCTCAATATCCTTAAATTAGTCACATCTGTATAAACTTTACCAGGTAAGGTAATACTGACAGGTTCCAGGGTTTAGGACATTGGGCCGATCCTTGCAAGCTATTATCAGCCTACCACAACAGACAAAACACATAGATAAAATACATTAAATTGTTAATAATTTATCAAGATGTTAAATGAGACAATAACTGTTTTCTCAAAATCAGGACCAAAGGGCAGTGCCGAGAACAATGGTGACAAGTACCCATTGCCAGGCTTGAAACAAGGAAACAAAACCAGCCTTATAATGTCTACAGCACATTCATTGCTGGCCTGCATGAGATATGCCTAGAGGCACTGTAGAGAATCTTTAGAGATTATTTGGAGGAAAACCTCTTTGAGGTATTTCCATTCTCATGGCCAAGAAGTAAGTGGAAGGAAAACACTCAAAGAAGTGGGAAGGGTAACTGCCAGAAAGGAAAACGCACCTCAGCTGAATGTATGCAGAACTACAAAAATCAAAAGGCCCAGAGCTGCTGAGAGACTACAGCAGAGAGCAGCAAAGAACAACATGTCCCTTGAGCTTGGATATCCTTTCCTAGAAAAGACTGAAGCTTCTCAGTGTGACAAGGTTAAAAAGGAGAGGACAGGCAAAAATGTGCAGCCTTTCTTGTGGGCCAGTTGGGAAAGAGCAACTATGGCCTGATAGAAACCATCTTGAATGAATACAATCTGAGAGGAATGGCTGCCTCTTGGCGTGTGTGGGGCCCAACAGAATGTTCTTAGAGACACCAAGGCAAGAGAAAGGAGGGAGCTAGAAGAGGCCAGACAGGGAGTGTAACACATGCCAAGGAGAGGCAACCAACAGTGAGAATCCAAGAACACAAGTAAAGCTGTCTCCCATTGATGGATGCCCATCTCAGCATCCTTGGGAAAGCAAAAGCAGCAGAATGAGTTGTGTGAAATGAGGAGGTGGATAAAGAAGAACAAAGGTACATTCAAGGTGTGGGTCCCCTATAATTGAAATGGGAAGAAGTCAGCCTGAGCTACTTCAAATTTGACATGAGATAGAAGTTTTTGTTTAGATACTAGAATTTTTTCATAAATAGAAATTATTTAATACCGTTAAAGGCTGTTAATACATGAAAATATCTGAAAACCTGTGAGATCTAATAGATGAGAAGAAATTCTAGAGTTTTTTTTTCCTGTGGGAAGACACTGAAAGGAAAAGAATAAAAACAGTGTTTCCTAACTGTACTCTCTCAAGCTCAGATCTCTTTATAAGGAATATATTAGTAACATATGGGTCATATTATATGTGAATCAATATACTGTTTCCCCAGTAAATCAATCAGTGAATTGATTTAGAGCTTCATGCTCTGTATAAACTACCTTAGCAATTTTGGATCACCTCCTGTCATGACGATGTTCTCTCTCCATCCCTTCCTGCCTCATGCTGATACTAAAAAGGCAATTGTCTCATCTCACAGAAGAAAGTTCATCAATGGAGGATATTCCTCCATAGCAAAGAAAGCACACATTTCTCTATGCCCCAAACTGCTCCAAACTCAAAAGTACATACTTTCAGTCTATGTTGAAATATATGTTAAAACGCCAAAACTACTTTAGGGGGGAATATGAATACAACTAAAACAGGAAGAAATAAAGGATTTTCTCCCATTCAAAACGTACCAACAAATATGAGAGTAATTTTTTCCAGAGTTGGGAAAGGCTTGAATCTTTACAGTGGAAATAGAGGACCCACAGCCCAAACATTTTGCTGGGTGAAGCAGTGCATGGAAAGAATCTACTGCAACATAGAGAAAAACAGATTTTAAAAAGTATCTTGATGTAACAGAAGTTAGCAATCAAAATAAGCTTCACTGGTGATTTGTGTGATTTGGGGACTGCAGCTGCCCATCCTGCCAACTAACCCAGGAAAGGTAGCCCAGCTGTTTCCAGTGAAGAACTGCAACAATGGGAATTCTGTTCTCTGGGAGACAGGAGGATTAGCTGCCAATGATCCCAGTTGTGTGTAGGACCACACACAACTCAATTCAAACAAAAACCCAAAGTACAGCATTTGTGTGCCATGATATTTGTAAAATTCTGAGTTAATCCCCTAAAGGAATATACCATTCATGAAATAATTATAAATAGAGCAGTACCACTAAATAGTCTTTTTGAAAAAAATGACTTGAAAAATGTTCACTGGTCTCTAAGTTATTTAAATAGCTGCCCATTTTACTATCTAAATTGCTTATAAAATATTTTTACTTTTTCCCCCTGACGATATGTTTAGAAGTAAAAATTATAGGAACAATGACTGCTTCATTTGATGGCAGTCCATGGGTGTGCCCGACTCATTCTTCATTATATGGTTAGCCTTCCCTTTGAATGTTCATTTTTCCTCCCCCATTACTATTTAGGAAAATAAAATTTGGCTCTATTTTAATTAATAAAATGCCTTTTTAAATGATACTTGTCTCTATTTGGAAAGAACCGCATGCCTCAATATAAAAATGGAAAATGAACAATGCCAAAGAGGGAAGGTCTGATCTTCGGTTTGTTATATACTTGCTTAAAGTGCTTCCTTGGTTCTCTCTGACCCACAGGAGAAAGCTCAAATGTTTTCAGGGCCTAAAAGTCCTCATTCCCACATCTCATCCTCAGTCACATCTCCAACTGCTCCCTGCTTTCCCCCCTATAGTTTGAAAAAGTAACTTTTCAGCTTTCCATAATTGTCATTTTTTTAATTCCTCTGTGGTTTGTCAGATGTAATGTTCTTTGCCGGTAATAAATGCCTTTCTGCAAACTTCAATCCACCTAGCAAACGTTTGCTCATTTTTTAAAGATCCAGATCAAATTTCACTGTAAGTAGCTTTTCTTGAGCAATTTCATGCAGAAATCCTGTACCATCCCTTATGCTTTTATGTACTTTTATAATAGTCCTATCACACTGTATTACAATGGATTGTTTATGAGCGTATCTCACTCCAGTGAATTGTTGAGTTCTTTGAAGACAAGTGTTTGTGAAATTAAAATCTATTTTTCTAGGACCTTATGTTAACTGCTTGCTATACAGTAGACATTAATATTTCTTATATTTATGAAAAACAATGTGCCAATGACTAAATTTTTTATGCCTCAGTACCAACCAACCACAGGGTGCTGTCTCTCAGCCTACAGCCTTCCCCAACCTGCACTTGTGATCAGGACTTGAAGCAGAAGATGGTCATGCTTTTTGATTGACAGGCCCTAACAAAAAGTGGAAAGCTCAGCTAAGAACTGCTTCAAAGCATCTCCTTGTTCCATTGCCCACATCCCTATTTAATAGTGTCCTAACAACATACAACCAAGCAAACAAACACAAAAAGGGAAAACTATTACTAAAAACCAAAAACCCACATTGAAAGAGAAAAAGAGAGGTTTTGTTTTTGTTTTTTGTAGATACTATTAAGGTGTGGGTAAATAATGCCAAAGTATGTTACTACTGGTCCTTTTCTCCAGGGCCTTATTCTTTTTATGCAAATGTTACATTAATAGTCAAAATAGTTCAGAGATATGTACAGAAACATGTCATCCACATATTTTAATTCCACCTTCTGAAGTAATCAGGATGATCAATTTGGTATCTATCCCCATATATGTCTTTTTTATGCGGGTGGAGTGTATTTGGAATGTACTGTTTGCTTTTTAATGATATTGAGATCCAACATAATTATGCATTCTTCTTTTTTAGACTTCACTTTTCTCTTCCTTTTCCAACTCTGACCAAAGTCTGAAACACATCAGGACTAGCATTCCTAAAGGGTAGCTAATGCTTGATGACCTTCTTCCTCTTTCACTTAACACTGAATGTGACATATTTTGCCCCACTTTGCAGACCTTCAGTCACTAGGAAAGCAAACAGGATTATAATTTCTGTACTTCAAAGGATGTCATTTTACACAATAGCAATTTGCAACACCAAAACAAGTCTGATTAGGTTCTCTCTCCCTCTCCCCCCATTTCCATGTCTCTCTCTCTCTCTCTCCTCTCATGCATATGCAAACACACATGCCTACCTAGAGGCAGAAGCAATGCCTCTACTCTGAAGTTCACTCTTTGTCCATTTTCAATATCAGAGGGGGGGAAATCGGAGGGGGAGATGAATCATGAGAGATGATGGACTCTGAGAAACAAACTGAGGGTTCTAGAGGGGAGGGGGTGGGGGGATGGGTTATCCTGGTGATGGGTATTAAAGAGGGCACATACTGCATGGAGCACTGGGTGTTATACGCAAACAATGTATCATGGAACACTACATCAAAAACTAATGATGTAATGTTGGTGATTAACATAACATAAAAAAAAAAGCAGTTCTACTCGAGGAGGATTTTATTTAGTGAAGCAGAGCTTACTAACTCATTCAGCACAGGGACAATGCTTACCCATGTCACCCCTAACAAATGATATTTTGTACACTCTAAGTGCCAAATGGATGAATAAATTTGCTGAAATGAATGAATAAATTTCACACTATATTCACCATTTTAGCTGTCTTTATACATTACAAAGTCCATGGTATTCTGATCAATAGATCTTTATTTTCCTCCTTTCCTGGTGGTCATTGTTTAAAATATTTCTAATGAAGCATGTTAATGCCATTCAAAGCCATATAATTTATAATTGGAATTTAAATTTTACTCTGAAATTCTGTCAGGAAGAACTTTATAAATATTTATGTTTGACACAAAATTTAAAATAACTGCGAAGAAGAACAGCAAGTAGGAATTGTAGATCAATGGTAGTAATGATGGTTGTAGGACAGTGGAAATGTTTTTTCACTGAAGCAGAAATACATAGGCCTCAAAGATGTTTATTTTCAGTTTACGTTCTGTCTTCTCATTTTTCCTTATGATTATACTCTCATATTTAGATTTCCTCTCTTTAAATCTATTTTGTCTTTTACCACTATCTATATCCTAAAATGTTCCATTCTGCTTTTCATGCATTCTGCTTTCAACTTTTTTTGTTCCTCCCTAAATACATATAAGATTTTTAAAAATAGCAATACTGTCTTATCAAAAATAAGTTAAACAATTACCTAATACCTATGTTTCATAACATAGTAGACATGTCTATCATTTTCTCTTTCTTTTAATGTATATTTTTGTCTTTGTAATCCAACTAAAGGTGGCAATAGAGAGCATAAAGAGATTAACTAATTTTTCTGAAATTTCATTTTATAGCTGAGGAGACTGAGACCCCAAAATGCCAAATATCTTATCGACAGTTATATATAGCTAGTTTGAGCAGATCCTGACCTACAGATATGTCTACTGACATTCAGTCTGTGTTCTTTCCACTACACTTCATTATCTTTCAAATAAATCCAGTATTTTTCCACAATTGCTTAATTTGATGCCATCGTTTAAGTTGGTATTAATATTAAATGTTTATTATAAAAAGAAAATAAATTAATACCATTTTATTAAAAGCATACTACAAAGGCAATAATTCAGCTGTATGTGTTTCTAATAAGAAAAAACATAATCTGTGATATTGATAGCTTTGTATTTTGTAAAATGATAACCTGATATTTAATAACTTCAATTAATACTTTTCAACTGCCAGACTAATACTAACTAGTTTGTCAGAGTTTCTAAATTATGCCCACAAAATAATAATAGTTCCTTTTAAACATGAAGGAAAGTAATAAGAGACTTTAAACATGTACTCATAACCTGCAATGGAAAGAACCACACACATACACCAACAGTTTTAAATTAATGCTCAGAGGTGCACCAAAAGTATTTTTATTATATAAAGCTCCAAACATTGGCGTAAAAGAGAAGTCAACTATAAAAACAGATGATGTTTGTTATAGTTACCACTGGCATTTTTGAAATTATCTAAATACTCTAATCTAAAAGAAGTGATTTACTTTATCATTTACTATACTGACGAGTATGTCAAAGATATTATTCTAATTTTTTTTTCCAATAGTATGACCTAATTGCCCCCTCTATAAACACGCTTATTTGCTCACATGACCTCTACTGCTAAATTATCTAAGTTTATTAGAATATTTAGCAGGATTGTTAGCTTCTTGGGAAGAAGGGGATGTTGTAGCAGAGAACTGTTTAGAACTATAAAAATTAATAAAAAATTAGTTGTAAAATTTCAATAAGAACTTGATTCTAACTTTAAAATCTTAGAAAGGGTTGCTTCTCCTTCTAAGATGTTCAAGTAGGAACCAAATTCTTAATTAAATTTCATACATACACATACATATACATACACACATGTGTATTTATGTGTATATGCACATGTGTATATGTGTATATATATGACATTAGTAGTAGCAGACCTGAAGAGCAGCCCTATAGCTTAGCAAAACCACCATTTCCTTCTGCTGTGCTCTGCTCTGTCCTTTCCTGAAACATCTTCAATGCTTTACACATTCTCAGCAACTATTTTGACCTTGTCCTTTACCTTTTATTTATTTGTTTATTTATTTTTTAAAGATTTTATTTATTTATTTGACAGATGAGACAAAGCTAGAGATGGAACACAAGCAGGGGGAGTGGGAGAGGGAGAAGCAGGCTTCCCGCTGAGCAGGGAGCCTGATGCAGGGCTCGATCTCAGGACCTTGGGACCATGACCTGAGCCGAAGGCAGATGCTTAACAACTGAGCCCTTTACCTTTTAAATCATAGCATGCATATAAGTACTAGTAAGGACCACTGAAAACCAGAATTTATTTTTTTTTATGCTTTAAAAATTAAATCACTTAAATCACACATGAGCAAATACAGGTTTAGTGTATGAATATTTGATATTAATGAGTTCACAGAAAACTGTGCCAAGAAATATTTGCCAGAAAAAGGAAATATGGAAGGGGATAAATTAAATATATATTGTAATGTCATGCAGACACTGAGGTGTCTTTTTCTGATTTAATAGTAATAAAACCTATGCCATTAGCCCAAAAATTATTTTTGATAGAGATTTATTGCAATATACAAAATTATGTGGTTTTGTAAATAGATTCAAGAAAGTTTCTTTGCTGTATACACTTATTAGAGCATTTTACAATGTGGAGTACAAAATGTCATAGACACTCAATAACTCCTTTGACTTAATAAAAATAACCTAACAGTTTCTTTAATTCAGTATAGTACAGGAATAATTCTACATGTAAAAACCAAATGTTTCTGAAAATATTTTTGTAAGAGGAAAGTGATAATCCTAAGCAATTAAGTTTCTTAATTTGATTATTTAGCAGAGGTATCACAACAATTAGTGGAAGAATTAAAGTTCAATGCTCTTCAAATTGATGTTTATATCCTTTGAGAATGGAACAGGGTACTCGCTTGCTGGAAAGCTGTTTAAGTTTGGATTTGGGGTGAAAGTAAAAGAAATGTTCACTTATTTGAGTGTATTCTGTGAAAACTGACTACATATGTCACATACCATCTCAGTTCAAAACACTACTGGTGATAGTGACCACTTACTTGTTTTTCTTACCTGCTGATCACCATGTTATTGCTCATCTAGGATTATCTCATTAAGTATGTACAACTCCTAATAAGGATGTTTTACATGAGAAAACTCTATTTCATATATGAGAAAACTGAGACTCATATACGATATATAAGGCAAGATCATATGTTGAGTGACAACAAAGAAATGTGATCACAGATCTCATAAACCCCCAATAGTAGTATTTTATAAGAGTAAAATATAGGCAGAAGCATTAAGGCCACTAAAATATACACTGAATAGAAAAACAAGGCTAAAATTTGTGATTATTTTAGAACATGTGAAGAAGAATAAAATTAACTCAATTACTTCAATTAATTAATTCCAATATTAATGACGGATGGTTCCATAAGAAGAGGGAAAAATGAAGGGGGGGAAATCAGAGCGGGAGACAAACCAAGAGAGACCATGGACTCTGAGAAACAAAATGAGGGTTCTAGGGGGGAGGGCGGTGGGGGGATGGGTTAGTCTGGCGATGGGTTATTAAAGAGGGCACGTACTGAATGGAGCATTGGGTGTAATACGCAAACAATGAATCATGGAACACTACATCAAAAACTAATGATGTAATGTATGGTGATTAACATAACATAATAAAAAAAAAAAAGAAGAAGAGGGAGAGTGTCCTATCTAGCTGTCTGTTCAATTCTTCTCTAATGATTTTGGTTCCTCACAGTGAGAACTATCTCATCGTTTTGCAGTTTCCATTTATGTGGATTTGTAATATTAATTAAATGATTTAAATTTTTAGAGGATAAATCCTTGTGATATAGGGATATAAAATATTCAATCTATATAGGAATTTTTTGATCTTACAATAATAAAAGCTATTATTATCTTTTTCGCATAGAAAAGTATAAAGAATTTTCAGGCTTATCAAATGCAGAATCATAATTACTAAAATCATAATTTTTCAAGTCCAAAGGTATGACAGTCATCCCTTGTTTAAAAAAATTATGCAACTGTTAAAACACGAACATGCCCTTCATACACCACTGTGTGATATATAGATTTCTACATTACTCTCAAAGATTCTATATGCACTTTAGAAAATCTAGATAAGTTCCAAAAAATGTCCATCCTTTCATTTATTTGTTTTTACTCTTTTCCCATAGAAAAACTAATATAAATTCTTACGCCTGGGGTCTTGTGAGGAGCCAGTTGCTCTTTAGAGAAGGTAGCTTTACCAACACAGCAGTGTGTTTTCTCACCAGTTCTAGATGGCAGTAATCATTAAACCATTATGCAGAAGCTATTGGAAATGTTACACAATGGTAAGTACACATATATCCTTAAACATACTTATCTATAACCAATTTACATTACTCTATTACGGATCACTTTCTAAAATTCTCAGCCCACCAAAATAATTCCACATCTATTTCACTCAGCAATGATTTTCCAACAATGACTAACTGGTAATGTGCTGTGCTTTGTTAAGCATTCCCTTCTGTTTCTATTCTTCATAATTTGGCAACTAAGCTTTACAAGTTGACATATGGAATTTACAGTCAAAACTACCTCAAATGAGCTCTTTAAGTAAACCTTAATGAAGAATGATGCAATCCAAGAACAAAAACATCTTGGTCTCATTTTTTTCTTTTTTAGAAAACTATCAAAATACCAGCATTTAATATGATTATAATTCTTCTACTGCCATAATTGAAATTAATTAACAGACAATAACAATTTCCAGACAGAAACATCAGAGCTGAAAGATATACTAACATTGATACACAAGCGTTTCCACACTGGGTAGTAAGGCAGTTAAAAATCACTGGTACCATGTTAGTGCTTACATTCCAATTTGATGCAATGGAAGGTATGTTACTCATTGTGGACTTTAATGGTGATATAATATGTTTGTTTTTCTTTAATATCCACAATAGAAAAACCAATGAATTGGTTGATTTTTATCATGGCACCTGAACTCACAGTACAGGTAAAATACACAAGTACACACAAATATTCACTTACATGATTGAAAACTGTTGACAGACAGAGGGAGAGAGAGAGAGAAAAAGGGAGTGCACACAGAGGGAGTGCAAGCCATGAGTAAAACTGTTTATAGGATTTAGGGGGTGGGACGTATATGAATAGGTGGAGTCCAGGGAATTTTAGGGCAGTGGAGCTGTTCTGTATGTTAGTATGATGGTGGCTACACATTGTTCTACATTTGTTAAAATCCAAAGAATGCATAACATAAAGAATGAACCCTAATGTAGACAGTGGATTTGGTTGATAATGATGTGTCCATGTTAGTTTACTGAGTGTAGTGAATGTACTACATTTGTGTGGGACATTGATGGTGTGGGAGGCTGTGTATGTGTGTGGAGAGCTGATATATGGGTGATCTCTATACCTTCCACTTAATTTTGCTGTGAACCTAAAACTGCTTTAAAAAATAAAGTCGATTACTTAAAAATAAAAAAAAATTAAAAAAAACTGTTTATATTTGGACACACTATATATTAGAATAAAATAAGACCTCGGTTCCATGCATTTCAAACACATTACCTTATTTGATTTGAAAAATTTGAGCACTGACAGAAAAATTAATTTCTTCAAATATGAAATCCACACAGAAACAAGTCACTTATTGAGAGAAATTTTTTGGAAAACATATTTCTGAAAAAGGACTTGGATCCAAAATATGCAAAGAACTCTTAAAACTCAATAATAAGAAAACTAACAACCCAATTAAAATATTTTCAAGATATCATAGTACCAACAAAGATAACACAAATGACAAGTACATCAAAAGAAAATCAACATGATTGGTCATAGGGAATTGCAAATGTAAAAAAAAAAAAAGAGAGATACCCCAACACACCAATTAAAATGGCTAAAATCTAAGACACTGACAATTTCAAATGCTGACAAGGACATGGAGCAACAGGAACTCTCATTCTGTGCTAGTGAGATTGAAAAATGGCATAGCTGCTCTGGAAAATAGTTTGGCAGTTTCCTACAAAGCTAAAAATAGTCTTACCGTAATATTCAATAATTGCGCTCCTGGGTATTTAATCAAATGGCACAAAAACCTGCTCATGAATGTTTCTAACAGCTTATTTTCAATTTCCCAAAACTAAAAACACTAAGATACCCTTCAACAGATGAATGGATAAACAAGCTGCTACATCTTTATAGGGGAATATTATTTAGCAATAAAAAATAATTACCAAGTAATTAACATACATAGATGAATCTTAAATGCCTATTGCTAATTGAAAGAAGTCAGACTCAAAAAATTACATGCCCTATGGTTCCTACTGTATAAATTTCTGAACAGGACAAATTATAGAGGCACTAAAAACATCAGGATGTGCCAGAAGTTCTGGAGAAGAGGTGGGGACAAGGTGAAACACAAGGGATTTTTTTTTTTTTTAGGATGGTGAAACTATTCTCTATAATACTGTGATTCTGGATATATGACAGTATGCATTTGTCAAAATCAATTGAACTTTACAGTACAAAGAATGAACCTTACATGTACAAGTAAAAACAATTAGGAGGCTGGGTATATCTTTAGGATGGAATGCAGAGTATGACAAAACCATCTAACTGTCTTATGCAAAACCTCACTGAAGAAATTTGGGAGACAGGTACTGACCTAAGTAAATCTGGAAATGAATGGAGTCTTTAAGACTAAAAGAAAAACAAAGGCACTGCATTATACCTGATAAGAGTATTCCCCACAGCAATATGGGTTAGAAATTTCTATACTGTTGTACACACACACAGCAATTGAACAATTAGGTAAAGCTGGGAAAATGGTATTAGCTAATCATGGATAGAAAAAGGGGAGAAGGAAAAGGCTGCTCATTAAAGAGAGGGCTCTATCTCCTGAAGGAAAGGAAGAAAACAACAGGGAAAGGAAAGCAAGGATGCCACATTCTCTCTACTTTGGAATGAGATGAGACTTCAAAGCATAAGACTGACCACATATCCCAAGTCATGTGTCTGGGGAAATGGATTGGTGATAGATTAAAGTACACATGTGACAGAAGGAACCACAACTCAAATCATGGGCATGGCTGAGGTGACTATGCTATGCCAATTTCCTCCAGAACAAGCCACTGTCTGTTCCAAGAGGCAGAACCATAAGCTATGAAGTTAGGCATTACACCTGTTATAGTAAAGCAAGATGCTGAGGATCCAGGAGATGTTGGCAGTGAAGGAATAAGAGGAAACATGCAAAATACAGGCCTTTTACTACATGTTTCTATTAAAAAGCAAAGTGGTGGTGACAGTTTAACAAAATAGTGTAAGAATAACTTCCACATTAATTTTTTTTTTTTTTTTGCCTAAATTTACTGTACCCTTCTGGGTTCCTCAGGTTCTGAGTGGCATTATGATATTTTGGTTATATTTGGATTTTGTATCAAAACGAGTGGGTTCAAAAACTTGTTCCATTCTAAGTCTCATCATCTATAAATGGAAATAATGGGGAAAATATAGAAAAATCTATCATACATTTCTTATGAGAATTAAAAATGCATATACTAATAACAGTCCAGCCCTCCTAGGATTATTATAAGAATTGCATGTGTTGATATATATAAAACACCTAGAACTTGGCCTTGCACATTTAAGGACTACATACTACTTACTATTATTTTTATTCTTATCATCATCATCATCTTAATCATCTCCTGAATTATCACTTTTCTATCTGCTGTCCTGGTTTTATGCTGCCAGGCTTTCCTTCATACTGACACCAAAGTAATCGTTTAGAAAGGGTCACACTATGTGCCAGTTTAAATTATCCAGGGAATATTAATTTACTTCAGGAAAATAAAAATGTGTTTATGTGGTTTATTAGGCCAGTCATGATTTATCTTCTGAGCATCTCTTCAGATTCATATCCTACCTCTTGCAACCTGCAGCTTCAAAGTTACCCATAGCAAGCTTGTTGCTACCCCCTAAGCCCTCTATATTTCATCTTCCCTTTGAGTCCAGGACAATGCTGCACTCTGCCTAGAAAGATCTCCTTCAGCTGCTGGACCCTCATTCTCACCCAAGACTCTCCTGGGACATCACCTCTCAGGAAGCCTTTTTATTCCTTTTCTATTTTGGCATAAGTTTGTGTACCCCAGACATATACAGCATCATCTGCACATGCTTCTGATACAGTTCTTATAATACAACACTTTATTGTTCATTTGTCTGTGCTTAGTAGATGCTTAATGTATATTTAGGGATAAAACAAAGAATGAGAGTGTCATGGTCTGAAGCCAGGATAACATGGAATTTAAAAAATTACTACCATATGTCTATGAAAAAGTCAAATTTTATAGGGCTTCAAAATGTCTTTGAAATTCTCCAAATTCAGTGTGGAAAAAAAAAAGAGTACAATTATGGAATTATGGAATTTTTAAAAATATTTTATTTATTTGACAGAGAGAGAGAGAGAGCAAGAGAGGGGACATAAGCAGGGGGAGTGGGAGAGGGAGAAGCAGGCTTCCCACCGAGCAGGGAGCCTGATGCGGGGCTCGATCCCAGGACCCTGGGATCATGACCTGAGCCGAAGGCAGATGCGTAACGACTGAGCCACCCAGGCGCCCCGTGGAATTTTTTTTTTTAAAGATTTTTATTTATTTATTATTTTAGAGAGAGAGAGCACACAAACAGGGGGAAGGGCAGAGGGAGAGAATCTCAAGCAGAGTGCACTAAGTGCAGAACTGGATGCAGGGATCGAACCCACAACCCTGAGATCATGACCGAGCCGAAATCAGGAGTCAGATGCTCAACCAACTGAGTGACCCAGGCACCCCTGGAATGTTTTTTGTTTTTTATCAAACTAGATTTTTTTTAAAAGTAAGTGGATAGCATTTGATGGGACCTATATTTCTTACCATTGGAGTGGGAGATTATATATAAACAAGGAGAACAGGCTAGAAGGTTCCACGTGGTAATGGATTACAATTAGAAACATCAGTATTCATTCACATTTAGCTTAATATGGATACAGATGATTACATACAGAAATATTTATGGGTATATGTATATGCATGTGTTAGAATACACAAAAATAGCTCCTTACTCTCTCATACGAGAGGGCCTAGAAGCAACACCACCTCAGCAGCAATGAGTACACTTAGCACCCGTATCTTGTTTTGTAATATCTTTCTCCAATAAAAGAAACAAGCCGTAAAGAAATGGTTGATTCTCGGAGTGGGGCAGGGAATATACAAGATGAGCCATTTTGTACTGCTGGAAAGAAAAATGCTAAAAACAAAACGAAACAAACAAACCAAAACATATACACAATGATGGGAGTATCTCCAAGGGACAGAGAAGCCATCTAACAGATACTCTATTTGATTTTTGACATGTATATGCATATATACATATGTGTATCTGTGATGCAACAAAAAGAACTGGAAGTTATCAAATATGAAACCTCTTATAAAAACCTTTCCTAAGAAACTGTTCCAAATCTATATTTTCTTTGAATACAGCCTGAGCTTCAGTATTTCCATCTCAGAAGAAAGTATTATGTCAGACTGTATTACAAAATAAAATTTTATTTATTTTTTTATAAGATTTTATTTATTTGGCAGAGATGGCGAGAGCAGGAACACAAACAGGAGGAGTGGGAGAGGGAGAAGCAGGCTTCTCGCCAAGCAGGGAGCCCAATGTGGGGCTAAATCCCAGGACCCTGGGATCATGACCTGAGCCGAAGGCAGACGCTTAACGACTGAGCCACCCAGGAGTCACCAAAATAAAATTTTAAAGGAAGTCTCCTATAAATAATTTCAAGTTTTACCCAACTTCTATTTTCCATAGATCCCAGCCCCACTGAAATTCACACAATTATTTAAAACAAATTTCAAGAGGAATAAATTATTCAAAAGAATCTATTTAAAGCAATTTTCTAGAAAACTTGTGGAATAAGATTAGCTAGATAAATCATATATCTGTATTTAGCTTAGTTTATATTTAAATGTTTTTTATTTCCTAATAATAACTGTTACAGAATTATAGTAAAAGAAGCACCTCACGGTACTGCATACAAAGGTAACTTAGTTGGTCTGTCTGAACTGTGCTTTGGGGGTCCTCTTTAACATTTAAAAATAAGCAAGATTTATCACCCCTGGTCTAACTCATTCTCAGGACAAATTCCCTCCAGCTATTTAGGTATTTCTAAGTGGTTTCAATTTGCATTTAACCATTTTCCCATTTAGAAATGGAAGTATGAGAGCAATTATTCTGTTCACAATATAAAGTCTAATTATATGATTAAATGATTATACCCTACAAAAATTTTAAAGCCCCAACTATGAAAAACCTGTACTCTTAGAGCTTCAATTTCAGTAACCATATTTCTGTTGCATGCATAAAATGCTCTTTTAAGAAATACAATAGCATAACTCTGAATGCAATTAGAATTTTATTGCCATCTGTAAGGTAAAATAGTGACTTAAAAGTCAGATCAGATTTCTATAATATCTAATGCTACAAAAATAACAATCTGGAAGAATAGGCTTTATTCTTCAATTCATACTGAGATCATATTTCTGCAAGGACAAAAAGTCATATTGCTATAAGTTTACAAACTTATGAATTATTGGAATATATTTTAAAAGACTGTTGAAGGGCAAAAAGGAAGTTTTCTGGTTTTGCTACAAAAATGGAGGAGGGATCACTGCTTTTCCAATCAAACGAAATGGCACAACAGGGAAAATATTTCAGGCAAGAGAGTTTATCTGAAGAAACAGCTCCCTGATTAGAGCAGTAGTGATAAATCAGCCACACAATGTTCTCTAGTGCAGAGCCCTGGTTTAGTCACTCAAACAAATGGAAACCCCATTAGACTTGAACTAGTAGATGATGGTACAGTGAAAGGGAATTTTATAATCCACAGAGTTTAAGGTGTATGTGAATATTTTATTTCTTTTTTCTAAAGCTTTTTAAAAGTAGTTTCTTCCCAGAAGTTTTCAACAAAGGATTTAAAGTTCATTCAAACACACCATAATATTTAATTATAAATATTTATAAATTTACTGTTTTTAATATAAGTGATTGACAGCATGAATCCTCATTCTTTGAACAGTTTTTCCAAGAGAACCCAAATGATCTTCTAACAGAAAATGTTAAGTTTACCACAGAAAAATTTTGGCTAGGCTAAAAATGTCAGGCTCCATCTACACATACAAATAGAAATTAAAATTCAGAAAATTATCCAATTAGTTCATATATCATCCCCTAGGAGAAATATTTTAAATTGCCTAACAAATTATTTATTTTACTTCATTAATACCCGGGCAAGGAAAAAAATATGAGAAAAAAGAAAAGTGTTCTTTTTATCAGTTTGAGATTTTTTTTGTAAGAAATAAGAAGAAGATATAGCTAAATTTATAACTATTTCTCATGAAATATAAGCAAAACTGACCTGTTTACTTGATTTTGCTATTACAATAAAAAGCTTAATATGGGAGATTAAGAGTTAATGATTTTTCCCTTGTTTTATTTTAACTTCTCACTGATTTATAGCTATCCATTAACAAGTCTGAGATCGTTCCTCCATAGAAAAGTTAAAAGATCAAACAAGGAGTGTTGTAGAAGACGCTCCTCTACCACAGGGCATGACTTAAACCCTTCTCGCTCAATTGTCTCTTTGTCTGCCTAATGAAGAATCCACAATTTATACCATCAGCCTCTCTCCTGACCCATATTCTTGAGACATGTTCAGTTTAACTGATGAAGAGTCCAGTTTTCCAAATGAAATAAAATCTTGATAGAAATGTTGTCACAATATTTATATATTAGAAAATAAAGCTTTAAAAACTGTAGAAGCTATGATGGAGGAAGAGAGAGAGAAATAAAGGGAAGGATGAGCTTCCAGGCAGCTTCTAGCCCATCAAAGACAGAATGAGAGAATTAGACAGTGAGGGTGACAGAGGCAGGGTTTTTACTGGAGAAAATTCACTCCAGTGTGTGGGGGAAAAGGATTAAATTTACCTCCAGTGGTAAACTTTTCCTTCTTTACAATGGCCTTAGCTTGCATTTTACCTATATGAGGTAACAGTGAATTTATAACTGAATAGAGCTGCCTGATGTTTGAGATCCTATTACTAGAGGGAAATAATAGCTACTTGGTACAGACTATGCATCTCCATGCTGGACTGGCTACAGCATTGTACAATTTAAAGTAAGTGACTTATGTAAGTCTTGAATTGTATATAAAAAGTTATCATTCCTAATTATTTGTCCTCATCTTCCCTGTAAGAGGTTGATTCATTTCCACAAAATGCAGGTACTTGTGCTTCCTTCTCTTGGAAGGAGTATTTTTTTCAAATACAACGTTAAGGCTCTGCATGGGACTTACCTCGGTCAATGAAAATGAGCATTAACTGACATATGTCTGGTTTGAGCAGAGGTTCTAAGAACCACTGATTGGTGTTTCTACCAGATCCTTGTTTTTGTTGTTGTTATTTTTTCCCTCTAAGAACATTCTGTCCCAAAGAGAAGCTGACCACTCAGCTTGGATTCTGAAATGAAGGCACAAAGAACACCTCACACACCTTCTCCAACCTATGGTCAAATATAACTTCAGTATTGCTGTAGGCCTCTAAAACTGGGGGATTGATTGTCTCTGCCATAGAGCCTAAAAAAGCTTTCAAAACACAGTAGATTCCTCTGTTGTTTTTTTTCTTAAGATTTTTATTTATTTTTTTGACAGAGAGAGAGACAGTGAGAGAGGGAACACAAGCAGGGGGAGTGGGAGAGGGAGAAGTAGGCTTCCCGCTGAGCAGGGAGACCAATGCGGGGCTTGATCCCAGGGCCCTGGGGACGCTTAACGACTGAGCCACCCAGGTGCCCCCATGATTTCACTTCTACAAATCTACTACTCTAACGCATTTACATGGAAATAACCAATTTAGAAAACTTTTGCAAATAATAGGTTATTATTCTTAGCAAAAATACCAGTAGTAATTTATGTATAGGAATAAAACAACTCTTTACAATAAAGTGAAAAATGGACCTCGGCTCATTTTTGGCACTGGTATATGTATAAATCATAAGCTAATCAACAAATGAAATATATGAGTGGATCTCTTGGATTTCAAAAAATTATTTTTTACAGGCTGCCACAATTTTGTAAAAGCCTCAGAAGAGTTAGTATAAATTGTGTTTCATTTTTCATATAAATGAATGGACTTTCTTCCTCCATGTTCTTCATGGGATGGAATTCTGGGAAACTGGAAGGTTTAGAAGGCATAGGAATATCAGTTTTGACTGCCAGTTTTATTACTGTAGGTAATGTGTCACTGTAATGACATCACCAATTAAGAACAAATAAAGATATATTAATTGGATTTATTTACATGAGATACTGGTTTGTTTTTGACAAAGACTTTTAAACTATTTCCATGAACTTCCTGAAAGCTCTTTTCCTAGGTCTTATAGGCCAGTTCTTCTTGAACTCTAGTGAGACCCACAGACTACACTTGTACTAACAAGGTTATAGATAATAGATTAGAAAAAACATGATAATTCAGCTGAAGTCTGCATCAGCCAGAGAAATAGCTTGCAAAGGAATCAAAGAAGTAGACAATGTAAGATAGAGAATAGAAACAAACAAAAATTGTAAATTTCCTTTTTTAATTGAAAAAAAAGTCTATTTCCAAAGTTTAACATGTCAATTTAAAGACAAATCTCAGAGCTATATTTAAATGTTTTATGCCTTTAAATAAATTGTAAAAAAAAAAATCTGTTCTTCATAAAGATGTAGAATTGATAATTATTTAATAAAATCTACATGAATAAGTGGCTACTATTTTCCTCTTAACTGCACTTAGATAATATAACATGGAAAATGAAATAAATGTTATGGACAAGTAATGACACAATTAAAACTCAATAAAATTCCTTTCTCCCCCTTCAGTGATCTGGATATTTTAGATAAGATATGGTTTGTGGCTCAAATCATTCAGGTAATTCCTTACACTTTATTCAGTAGTTCCCCATTAACTACTAAAGACCAACTGGTTAACCATGCTTTCAACACTGCTTTGATCTGTTGATCCTACACTTTCAGCAAAAATGGGGTTACCATGAAACGAATGAAGTCTGGTTTCAAGGCCCCTCTGGCATGACCCATTTCTATGGCTGGAGGGAAGAGCCCTAGTTTTGTGTCTACATGGTCACATGTTATTTGAAAATATGCAAAATTAAGATATTTTAACGACGGTTGAGACAGCTGTGTCTTTCCACTCTTTCTCTATCCTACTTCCCATTATGTAGCCAAAGGCACTTTTTTGGTGTGATATTGCATTCTTCTTGTAAAAAGGGCTCTCCAGAGGTGCCTGGGTGGCTTAGTTGGGTAAGCGTCTGCCTTCAGCTCAGGTCATGATCTCAGGGTCCTGGGTCAGAGTCCTGTGTCGGGCTCCCTCCTCAGTGGGGAGTCTACTGCTCCCTCTCCTTCTGCCCCTCCCCACTGCTTGTGCTCTCTCTCTCTCCCTCTCTCTCAAATAAATAAATAAATAATCTTTTTTAAAAGGGGGGGGCCTCCCCAAACTGCCTAAGACTATGGCTCTACAAAATCTGGATTTTACTTCTGGTTTCCAGTCATAGCTATAATTATCTCTGTATTGCAGCCAAACTGAGATACTGCTTTAGTACCTGTTTACTTTTATACAGATAAATTCCAGTGTCATCTGGGATCAAGTTACATTCTGTTTGAAATCTGCTCCTCATGCCTCAAGTTAAAATGAACAAGTCTTTCTTAGAATAACTTATATAGTAGTTAATTTATATATTTTATCTAACCTACATTATATATTCTCTGTAGAAAACATCTCAGTGTAATTAATAATTTCATTTTTATAGTACCTAGTAACTGACAAACTGTCAGATACTTGATGAGTATTTGCTTAAAAGACTAAAAAAATAAATGCGTTTTTATAGTTTTGATTCTGTCTGAGTTAACTTGGAAGATTTTTCCAAAGTTGAGCCTCCAAATGAGAGAGCAGCCAGCTGACACCTTGATTCGGGCCTTATGAGATCCTGGGTAGAGAACCCAATTAAAACATTCTGGGTTCCTGTAAGGACTTTTAATAAATTATCTCACAGCTAACTTTATGATATTTGGTTATGTAGCAATAGATAAAGGAATCTTATTTCACAAAGCAGCCCAATTTGAAACAGTTGATTATTCAATACACATTTTTTTTTTAACTTGGCTTGTGTGTCACCAAACTCTCTTGGCTTTCTTCCTACCTCGCCTTGACTATTTCTTCTCAGTCTATTGACCGAATCTTTTCATTCATGACTTTTAGTATTGGCATATCCTAGGCTCAGTATCTACTTCTCTTCACTATATCAAACCATTCTCAGTAATCACATCTGTCTCATATAAAAACAAAAAGGAGAAACCTCATTTCTTTTCATCTCCAGTCTTCTATCCAAACACCTCCTAAAAGATATCTCAAACAATATAACCAAGCACACCTAGGATCTTTTTGCCATAATCTGTTCTACCCACAATCATTCCTACCTTAGAGTAGGTCCATTTTTTCAGGTGCTCAAGTAGGAAACTTTAGAACATCGGCAAATCTTATTAGCTCCACGCTGAAAATATGCATAGACTCTATTTCTCCTCACCTCCACTGTGACCATCCTCCTATGGATGACCATATCAGTTTCCTAATTGGGTTCTTGCTCGACCCTTTCAACTCCATAGTCTATTTTTGAAACAGCATCTAGAGCAGTCCTTTCAAAAACGAATTAAATTACCCCACTCCTATACTCACAACTTTCAATAGTTTCCAATTTTTCCAAAATCTAAAGTCCTTAAAATGGCTCACAATATTCTCCAAGATCTGTTCCCATGGTAGCTCTACGACCCCATCATCCCCTACTCTTCCACTTACTCATTTTACCTGGCCACAATGCCTTGCTATTGGTCCTCATATATGTCAGGTGCACACTTAGGGTCCTTACACTAACTGGTTCCTCACACTGGAAGACTTCTCCCACTAGGGAGCTACATGGCAAATTCCCCTATCTCCTGTAAGTCTATGCTTAAAGATAACTTTCTCAATACATCCACCTGGACCACCGTTTTTAAAATTACAACAGGCCTCATTGCACTCTCAGGCACTGCCCAGTCTCCTTTAACCTTCTCTGTTTTGTTACCCCATACCAGTCATTACATACTGGCATGCATATTTATTTATTACATTTAATGTTTATTGTCTTCTCACTTGAATATAAACTCTATACAGCATGGATTTATATTACATATTTTTATTAAGACATCGTAAGTCTCTAGAATATGTCTAGGCACACAGTAGGTAGTTAATAAAGAACTGTGGAATAATCATCAATTATCAAATCTTTAAGACTGAGTAGGTTTCATCAAAGTAAAATATACAAGATAATATTTATGTGCATATATATGCGTATATATACACATATAATGTGAAATGATTACCACAGTCAAGTTAATTAACACATGTATCACCTCTTATTTTTCCTTTTATGATGAAAACACTTAAGTTCTCTTAGAAAATTTCACACACACAATTAAGTATTATTAACTAGTCATCATAAATAAGTTCTGAAGATCTAATGTAAAGCATGGTGCAAAGCATTTTTAAGGGAGAGTTAGGTGGAAAGACAAGAAAGAATAGAGTAATACCAAAATTGAAGGAATGAATGGAGGGGAAGAATTCTCAAAAGAACACTGACAAAGGTGAAGTAAGAAGATTAGAGAAAGTCCAGGAAAGAATGGTGTTCAGGTTTTATATATATATATATTATATAACTATATATATATATATATGTCATATATTATATATATGACATATATATGTTATATATAGTTACATATAGTTAATATATATATAGTTAATCATTATATATATTTTATGTGTGTATATATATATATATATATCAGTTAATAGGGATTTCAAGGAGAGAATGGTAGTCATGAGAAAAATATTACAGCAGCTAAATGAGACAGATATTGAATGTTTTATTACATCTGGCACTGAGAATGTCACTGGTAATTATGGTAGTACTGGTTCCCTAGGAACAGAAATCGAAAGTCTCAGACTGGCATGCAAAAGGATCATTAGAGAGTATTATAGGGAAAAAGTACCTGTTAGGTGTCAGGAATTAAACAAAAGTAGACGGTTGGACTAGAATGTGATTGATTGTAGCCAATATTTTCAGGAATCCTAAAAATGGTATGTCCCTTCATAGCTGCCCACCTTGAAGCAAGGAAGACTGGTCCTTACACCAGCCTCTCCATCGACAGGTCCTGCCTCTGTAGAGAAGATGTGATGCTGGAGTCAGACTGCTCTTAGCTCTTTTTAACTGAAGGCAATTTCCCTTAGTGAGAGGGATTTACTTACCTGAGAGTTCTCTGTTGTCAGCTCTCCCAGAAGCTGGGGAAATGAATGCCTCAGACCTGAAAGGGAGATCTGAATCATGCACCAGAGCATCCTACCACAGCAGTGTTTTTGCAAACTTTGCCACACATCAGAATCACCTAGAGGGGTTTTTAAAACAAAAATTCCTGGGCCTATTCTGATTCAGAATCAGATGTAGGTTGGGCCTGAGAATTTTCATTTTCACCATGCCCCTGGTGATACTGATGCTGATATTGCTGTTCTAGAAACCACACATTGAGAACAAATGTACTGCAGTAATAATTGCCAGCATATGAGTGGAATTACAGGCCAAAAATACAAACAGATTGCTAGGTTGTTTTCATACTGAAAAGCACTGAGCACTTAATGTGATGAAGCCATCTCACCACTGATATTTCCCAAAAAGTACTCCAGGCCTCAATCTCAAACCTGTTGTGATTTTGGCTCCTGCACTAAGTAAATGGTACTACTCAGCTGTTCAGTTGAAAAGTCATGATCGTCTTTGATTATCCTCTTTCCATTTCCTTCCATAGCATCTCATGGTTGAATTTTACAGGATAAACCTCAAAAAATATATCTCAAATCAACTGACTTCTCTTCGTATCTCCTGCTACGACCATCATGATGCAGGAACCACTCTTTCTTGCCTAGATTCGTGTAATACTTCCCCAAAGATCTCTCAGCTTCTACTGATGCCCTTACAACACATTCTCCCACTGCAATCAGAATGATCTTCCAAAAACATAAATCAATTTGTGTAAGTCCCCTGCTTAAAATGTTTCATTGTCTTCCTTTAGTAATTAAAGTTTAAGCTCCTTATCACAGCTTACAAGGCTATACTGCCTTTGATCTTTCCCTCAACTATAATTATTTCCTTCCTGAAATAAAAGCTTTCCCTTCTGCCTAGAATTTCTTTGTGCCTATATTCAATTTTGGGCCCCTGGGAACTTACTAGTGGTAGACTATGACTTAGCTATAAGATCTCTCTGCTAACTTCACCAAAAAAAGCAAATATTAGATTGAAACTTGGCAAGTGGTAACAATTGATGAGTTCATAAAATGAAATATATGCTAAACAGGACACTAACTTTTGTGTTTATTTTATTTTTGCTTTTTGCAGACTTAAATATTTTTCTTGGCTCATAGGATGACTCAAGCATCCAGATTTAAATGGATGGAAAGAGAGAAATATGGGGGGAAAGGAAAAAAGTGAAGGAAGAGGTAACCAGGGTTTGAGGGAGCACTGACAGCTCAATGTCCAGTGGTTGGTACAGCACTGCTCATAAGGGAATTTAAGCGGGACCAACTGGAGCTGAGAGAAGGGTTATAAGATGGTATTTTTATATATGCACATCAGAGCCTAGGATAACATGATTTTATTATAAAATGTCTTTTCAGGGCTGGACTTGTGTTCTGAAAAAAGAAAAATTTTTCTACCCTACTTCGTGATCTTGTGGAATATTTCTAAACAGCCTGGCCACCAGCACATCTGTCCCCTTGCTGGCTTTTAGATCAGTTGACCAGAACGTAATAAATCCTTCAAGACTGAAGTATGCTGGGTTAATCTATGGCAATGCAGTGTGTCACCATAGAATAAAAGTTTACTAACATATTATAGGCCTCTTCTGAGGTTAAGAAAACCTGGATTCCTTCAAGTCATCATCCAGAGGACGATTTATTCTTGGTACAGTGAAACTTATGGGACTGCACTTTTCTTAGCCATAATTCTGAACATTCAAGTTTAGTTTTATAATAGAGTTTTATATTTCCAAATTTTGGAAATTTCAAATAATGATGGGTCAGCTAATTTAATTTTTTATCTTTTATTACACATGGGGAAAAATACTCTTTTAAAGTGACTTCTTCAAAAGCATAGTATTTTATTTCAGACCAGAAATAAATAATAAAAGTCAGTGACCCTTCCTTCAAAAGTATGTGGTAATGATAAATTTTGATACTGTTAATGAGCCCCTGTTAAAACTAATAGTTTTTTTAAAAGATTTTATTTTATTTATTTATTTATTTATTTATTTATTTATTTATTTATTTATTTAGACAGAGAGAGACATAGCGAGAGCAGGAACGCAAGCAGGGGGAGTGGGAGAGGGAGAAGCAGGCTTCCCGCAGAGCAGGGAGCCTGATGTGGGACTCGATCCCAGGACCCTGGGATCATGACCTGAGCCGAAGGCAGACGCTTAACGACTGAGCCACCCAGGCGCCCAAAACTAATAGTTTTAGTCAGAAATTTATTTTCCTTCCAGACTTGGATTTGATACAGTATATATATATTAGACATTTTGATGATGTTGGTTATTAAAAACATAAAGCTGGTAATAAGCTATAGAGTTATAAGAATATTTTATTTTACTAGGACAATGTTAAGAATTTTTCTGTAGTATGTAATAGGTAGATTAAAAAATTTCACAAGTCATTTGATATGCATTAAATATAAATTAAAAATTAAACTTACTGTGCTTTCTTCTACTGTTTAGATTTCCAAAGTCTAGAGAATGGCTCCATGAGAGCATGAAGAGAGAAAATACTTATAATCTTTTTCAATGGTACATACGCAAAATATTACTTATGCTGTCTTAATCAGAAAACATATGAAGGGTTTAATCAAACTACCAGTATTAGGTTAGCATTCATCGAACAAGTGGACTTTCACTTTCCATAATCTGATCAGCAAATTTTTTTAAAAGATTTTATTTATTTATTTATTTATTTATTTATTTGTCAGAGAGAGAGAGAGAGAGAGAGAGCAAAAGTAGGGGGAGAGGGAGGCAGAGGGAGAAGCAGGCTCCCCACTGAGCAAGGAGCCTGATGCAGGACTCAATCCCAGGACCAAGATCATGACCTAAGCTGAAGACAGCCGCTTAACCGACTGAGCCACCCAGGCATCCCTGATCAGCAAATTTTAAACAGAATTTTTTTTTTTTAAAGGAACCCTCCAAATTTAGAGAATATTTCCCAGAGAAAATTGCGGCACTGGGAGAAGCTTCCCTAGTGACTCCTGTTCAATGCTTAACTCTATTGTGGCAGCTTACAAGCACTCTTTTCCTTTTTAAATTTTTTGAAATATATCTCCATAAAAAAGATGCACGCGTAGAGTTTAAATAACAAGGATAAAACACTCATCCATGTTTCCATCAAAGAGTTTAAGAAATAAAATAGCAATGATTTAAAGCCCCAGGTATTCCTTCCTAAGTACCTCTTTCCCCCACTCCCAGTCTCTACACTGACTCTGCATCTTTTGTCATTCCTGTTTTCTTTTTTATTTTAAAGATTTTATTTATTTATTTGAGAGAGAAAGAATGAGAGACAGAGAGCACGAGAGGGAAGTGGGTCAGAGGGAGAAGCAGACTCCCTGCCGAGCAGGGAGCCCGATGCGGGACTCGATCCCGGGACTCCAGGATCATGACCTGAGCCGAAGGCAGTCGCTTAACCAACTGAGCCACCCAGGCGTCATTCTTGTTTTCTTTATACACAATAGCCTAAGCAATTTTTAATGTAAAATGTATCATGTCACAAAGGGTATACAATGTTATATAATTCATACATACATATATATGTGTATAGTTATATGTGTGTATAATTGTAAACAATATATATAGGCTATTCACATAAACACAAAATAATACATATACACATACAATAACAATATTATTTACAAGCATTGTAAAAATAAGGAAATTTCCTTAAAAATAAGGAAATAAACTCAGAGAAATTAAATAAATTAACCTAACTTTATGTATCTAAAATTAAAAGAGAACTCAAACCCAGAGTTTTATTTCTAAATCTATGGCCCTTTTAAAAGAGTCCATGATATGTAGAGGGGTTATTTTTAGTAAACAAATACTTGATAAAATATTATTATAAATTCAGTTGTGTTCTAAAATAAATTTCTATATTATTTAACACGAAAATATTGACATATAGCTGTGCTAAATATTTCATTTATTCAAAATATGAGCAAGGTTTGGCATGTATCTGGATTTAGGCATCTCTTCCCATAAATCCAAAGCCCCCCAAAGTTCTTGACTCTCAATTTGGAAACGTGACTCCATTTTAGAGTCTAATTACTTAGTTTTGAGTTACTCTGATTCAAATACAGCATTGATTTTGCTATTTATAAAAGGAATCCATCCTTTGAGAAGATAGTCTCTTTATAGTAAAGTCCAAACTGGCCTACCAAATTCTACTTCAGATAGGAGATGCATCTTTCCAAAACACTGTGAATATTCATAAATCAGCAAATTCCAAACCAACCAAGAAAAGAGATTACAAAATTCTACTTAGTACTCTCAGAGCCTTTCATTTTGCCTTTGGAAAAATAATACTAAATCAGTCTTCTTTTTGGGTACTTTATGTCACGAAAGATTCTCTTACCAGAGGCAGTCACAAGATAATGAAGAAAATAAGAATATCTCAACAATTAATCTCATAATAATCCTATGCTGGCCAGAACTAGAGAAAATGGGGTAAACAGTTTCCATAAAGAAAAACTTCTCTATAAATTAACAAGTAATAAATAATAAACATTACCCAGAACATATCTATACATGCAAAATTGAGAATTATATAAATGTCCCCTCATTTCTGTGAAACCTGTAACTATCAGAAAAGCATTTCCTTTATCATCTGGTCTAAATTTTACATGAATTTGTCTAAGCCCTCATTGTATTGATTTCATAGTTACAGCTTAACTTGGAAGGACTGTATAGCAGACTACAATGATGTTTGGCTTTTTAACAACTTGACCCACCTAGTTCACCTTTAGTTGTTATAGATTATTTCCAGGAGGCTGAAAGTGTCTCCGTTAAGTACCTGTGTATGTTTTCTCTACCTGAGGGTTTTCTTCAACACCAGGAAGCCTTAAGAACACTTCCAAAGGCAACCTTACGCCAATATGATTGATGTTAGTGAATAAATGTCCAGACTTCCTTCTTCCCTTCCCTCCCTGCATCCACACCTCAGTGGGAAGATTCTAAAACATGTTTCACATGGCTTCCTACAGAGTCTCCAGCAGGAATAGGCTCCAGCTGTCATTAGTAATAACCCATTCTTAGTGTCTGTCTTTGGGGTACTCAAACTAAGACTTCATTCTCATTGTGGTTAACACCATCATCATCATCATCTGCATAAGTAACACTGATTAAGCACTTCATATGTGCCAAACATGATTCTAAATATTTGACACTTATTTATACATCTAGTCCTTTCTAAAAACTTTTTGACATAGCCATTTTCATCATTCTTAGTTAAAATGTGACACCAGATTTTGCATTAAGCCAGTATGGTATATGAACTTAAGCTCTGCTTGCTTTGTGAGTATATATGTTTTTTATTTTTTTTAAAGATTTATTTATTTGAGAGAGAGAGGAAGAGCAGGGGGGAGGGGCAGGGAGGGAGGGAGAGAAGCAGACTCCCTGGCTTACTGTGAAGCCCAATAGGGCTCCATCTCATGACCCTGAGATCATGACCTGAGCCAAAATCACAGTCTGATGCTTGACTGAGTCACCCAGGCACCCCTATGTGTGTGTGTGTGTTTGTGTGTTTAAAGATTTTATTTATTTATTGGAGAGAGGGAGGGGAAAAGAATCTTAAGCAGACTCTGCTCTGAGGGAGCCCAGTGTGGGGCTCGATCTCATGACCATGAGATCATGACCTGTGCTGAAACTAAGAGTGGGATGCTTAACTGACTAAGCCACCCAGGTGCTCCCCCATATGTGTGGTTTGTAAAAGAGATTTTAAACCATGCCTTTTTCCTTACATGACACTGGTGCATACATTTTCTTGCATCTTCACAACTAGATCCACTCTGGTATTCACTCAAAGGAACCCAAACAAACATTTCTGCCATACATTTGCAACACTCCAAGTTCATGTGTGCACAAGTTCTGTAAGACTTGGGGATGACGGGTGTTTATTGAAATAACCAGTCACATTGTTTATATCGGTCTGATAAATGGATCACTAGAGAGGAAAACACAACTTAAGTGTACTTTTAAGACCCTGGATTTCCAGACTTTATAATAAGACAGCAGGTAGCTCTTGATAGGTCACATATGATTCTAATTTGGTAAATTTATTAAAACAGTCTATTTGATAAAACAATGCCATGGACGAAATGGATTATTTTCTATTCTTGGCTAAACTTTTAACTTACTAAACAGAATTAAGGATGAAACGTACAACCAATAAGTAATATATAGTTTAACAATCACTCTGTATCCATGTATCTCCATAGCTCTCTTCAAAAGTTGGTCTTTGTCAAATTTCAAACTACTAAAAACAAATACATTTATTTATTTTTAATTTCCAGTAAGTAATATACAATGTTATATTAGTTTCAGGTATACATTATAGTGATTCAACAATTCCATATGTTACTCAGTGCTCATCATGATAAGTGAATTTTAAATCCTATTCTCCTATTTCTCCTATCCCCTCACCCATGTTCCTTCTGGTAACCACTAGTTGTTCTCTATATTTAAGACACTTTTTTTGTCTTTTTTTTCTTTATTCATTTGTTTCTTTAATTCCACATATGAGTGAAATCATATGGTATTTGTTTCTCTCTGACTTATTTCACTTAGGATTATATTCTCTAGATCCATCCATGTTGTTGCAAATGGCAAGATTTCATTCTTTTTTTATGGCTGAGTAATATTCCATTACACACACACACACACACACACCACATCTTCTTTATCCCTTCATCTATCAACAAACACAAGTTGCTTCCATATTTCGGCTATTGTAAATAATGCTGCAAAAAACATAGGGATGCATATATCTTTTCAAATCAGTGTTTCCATTTTCTTTGGGTAAATACCCAGTAGTGGAGTTACTGGATCATATGATAATTCTATTTTTAAACTTTGAGGAAACTCCATACTGTTTTCCACAGTGGCTACACCAGTTTGCAATCCCAGCATCAGTGCATCTTTTTCTCCAGATCCTTACTACTTGTTGTTTCTTGTGTTTTTGATTTTAGCATTCTCACAAGTATGAGGTGATATCTCATTGTACTTCTGATATGCATTTCCCTGAAAATGAGAGATGTTGAGCACCTTTTCATATGTCTGTTGGCTATCTGTAGTTCTTCTCTGGAGTAATGTCTATTCATGTCATCTGCCCATTCTTCAACTGGATTATTTGAGTTTTTTGGTCGTTGAGTTTACATATTTTGGATACTAACCCCTTACTGGATAAGTCATTTGTAAATACCTTCTCCCATTCAGTAAGTTGTCGTTTTGTTTTGTTGGTTGTTTCCTTTGCCATGCAGAAGCTTTTTGTTTTGACGTAGTCCCAACAGTTTATTTTTGCTTTTGTTTCCCTTGCCTCAGGAGACATACATAAAAAAATGTTGCTATGGCCACTGCTTTTGCTGTCTTCTAGGATTTTTATGGTTTCTGGTCTCACATTTAGGTTTTTAATCCATTTTGAGTTTATTTTTGTGTATGGTTTAAGTTGTCCAGTTTTCCCAACACCATTTGTTGAAGAAACTTTTTCCCATTGTATATTCTTACCTCCTTTGTCAAAGATTAATTGACCATGTAATCATGGGTTTATTTCTGGGCTCTCTATTCTGTTCTATTGATCAATGTGTCTGTTTTTGTGCCAGTACCATATTGTTTGATTACTATAGCTTTGTAGTATATCTTAAAATCTGGAATTGTAATACCTCTAGCTTTGTTCTTCTTTCTCAAGATGGCTTTGGTTATTCAAAGTCTTTTGTGGTTCTATACAAATTTTAGGATTATTTGTTCTAGTACTGTGAAAAATGCTATTGGTATTTTGACAGGGATTGCATTAAATCTGTAGATTGCTTTGGGTAGTATTTAACAATATTTGTTCTCCCAATCCATGACCATGGAATATCTTTCCATTTATTTGTGTCATCTTCAATTTCTTCCATCAAAGCATTATAGTTTTCTGAAAACAGATCTTTTATCTCTTTGGTTAACTGTATCTCTAAGCGTTTTTTTTTTCTTTTTGGTACAACTGTAAATGAAATAGTTTTCTTAATGTCTCTTTCTGCTTCATTATTAGTGTAAAGAAATGCAACAAATTTCTGTATATTTATTTTGTATCCTGCAGCCTTACTGATTTATCAGTTCTAGTAATTTTTTGGTGTAGTCTTTAGGGTTTTCAATATATAGTATCATGTCATCTGCAAATAGTGTTTTACTTCTTCCTTACAAATTTGGATGCCTTTTTTTTTTCTTGTCTGTTTGCTGTGGTTAGGACTTCCAGTACTATGTTGAATAAAAATGGTGAGAGTGGACATCCTTGTCTTGTTCCTAATCTTAGGGCAAAATCTCTCAATTTTTCACCATTACGTATGATGTTAGCTGTGGGTTTTTCCTATATGGCCTTTATTATGTTGAGGTATGATCACTCTAAACCTACTTTGTTGAGGGTTTTTATCATGAATGGATGTTACTTTGTCAAATGCTTTTTCTGCATTTATTGAAATGATCATATGGTTTTTATCCTTTTCCTTGTTGGTGTGATATAGCACAACGATTGACTTGCAAATATTGAACCACCTTTGCACCCTGGGAATAAAACCCACTTGTTCATAGTAAATGATTTTTTAATGTATTGCTACATTCGGTTTGCTAATATTTTGTTGAGGATTTTTGCATTTATGTTCATCAGAGATATTGGCTTATAGTTCCTTTTTTTGTGGTGTCTTTATCTGGTTTTGGTATCACAGTGATACTGGCCCCATAGAATCAATTTGGAAGTTTTCCTTCTACTTTTTTTGGAATAGTTTGAGAAGAATAGATACCAATTCTTCTTTAAATATTTGGTAGAATTCACCTGTGAAGCCATCTGGTCCCAGACTTTTGTTTGTTGGGAGTTTTTCGATTGCTGCTCCAATTTCATTGCTGGTAATCTGTCTGCTCAAATTTTCTTTTTTTCCTGATTCAGGTTTGGGAAGTTATAGGTTCCTAGGAATTTGTCCATTTCTTCTAGGTTATCCAATTTGTTGGCATATGATTTTTCATAATATCCTCTTATAATCCTTTCCATTTCTGTGACGTTAGTGGTTATTTCTCCTCTTTCATATCTGATTCTGTGTCTCCCTCTCTCACTTTCTCTCTTTGATGAGTCTGGCTAAAGGTTTATCAATTTTGTTGATCTTTTCAAATAACCAGCTCCTGGTTTCATTGATATGTTCTATTATTCTTTTTCATTTCTATTTTGTTTCTTTCTGCTCTAATATTTATTATTTCCCTGCTTCTACTGGTTTTGGTCTTTGTTCTGCTTTTTCTAGCTCCTAGAAAGGAGTAAGTTCAGGTTGGTTGAGATTTTTCTTGTTTTTTGAGGTAGGCCTATATTGCTATCAATTTCCTTTTCAGAGCAGCTTTTGCTGCATCCCATTGGACCCTGGTGTTTTCATTTTAATTTGTCTCCATGTATTTTTTTTATTTCCTCTTTGATTTATTGGTTGACCCATTCACTGGCCCATGTTATTACACCTCCATGTTTTGTGTTCGTTCTAGATTTTTTATCGTAGCTAATTTCTAGTTTCATGGTTTTATAGTGTTTAATCCACTTACGTTCAAAGTAATTATCAGTAGGTATGTATTTATTGCCATTTTGTTACTTGTTTTATGTTTGTTTGTTTGTTTTTAGTTCTTCTCTGTTCCTTTCTTCTCTTGCTCTCTTCCCTCAATTTGCTGGCTTTCTTTAGCAATAGACTTGGATTCCTTTCTCTTTGTTTTTGCATATATATTACCTATTTATTTTGTGGTTACCATTAATTTTATATATAACATCTCATGCATATAGCAGTCTATATTAAGTTGATGGTTGCTTAAGCATCTAAAACCACTAAATTTTTACCTCTCTACCCACTACATTTTGGGTATATGGTGTCATACTTTACATCCTTTCATTTTTTGAATCCCTTAATTGATTTTTAGAGATAATACTTAATTTTACTGCTTTTGTGCTTCCTACTTTTCTTCCTCTTGCTTATGGTCTTTCCTTTCCACTCAAAGAGTCCCCTTTAACAATTAAACAAATACACTTTTAAAATGTTAAAACTGAGAACTAACTAGGTCTATTGACAGGGTACAGATTCTGATATAGCTTAGAGTATATAACATAGCTTTGAAATTAAGGCAAAATTCAAGTAGTAACAAATTTGTCATGGTTTGAGGTATTAAGAAATGATGTTCACATGCATATTTGGTGGTTTATATGATGCCAAAATGGATGTTCATGTCCAGAGGTTCTTCAAATGGTATATAAACTTTGGCTTACTTTGTTGCTCTGTGAAAATTATAACTGTTCCAGATGGCAAAATGTGTTAAAGTATCTATTTCCACATCTCTAAATCTATATATTTTTTTCTTCAACTGCCAAATATTTTAAGAACTTACATGTATCACAAAGATAGAAGGTGACTTAGGGGTGCTAAAGAAATAGCTAATTTATTCCATATATTCTGAATCTTCTAACAGATGAAATATTTTCAGCAGATAACACCAAAATTATTATCTTCCAGGTGATCAACACCTGATAATAGGTGGCTCAACACATTTTTATTTAAAACATGGAATTGTACATTTAGATAAGGTAATATTTTTAAACTTTTATACATTTTCCTTTTCATAAAGTATATTTATAATAAATTTATATAAACATATAAATTATACCTAAGAATGTGACTACCTTCATTTATATATTTACATTTAATGAAATTAATATATAGACAAAATAGTTTCCATTAGTCTTCTCAAATGCCACCATTTGCTTTGACTTAAATGGTAAACGTGAGAGAAATTGAATTTATTTAATTTACTTAGTAATTAAATAGTTTAACTTATTTAACTTTTTGAATATTTATATTTTAATCTCAAATTAAAGGACACTGGACATTAATATTGTGGATTTCTTCCCAAGTGTGTTATAACAAGTTTTTTTCTGACACAGTGATCTATATCTAAAACTTGCCATCATGTAAAATGAATATTTAAAATGGTGCATCGTCCACAGGAATGCATAATGTAACCAAAGGCTTACAGTATGTGAAACATCATGTTATCTAAGATCAAAATTAAACTGATGTTGAAATCACAGATCTAGTTCATCTCACTGCCAGTAAGAAAGATTAGGTTCAAATCAATATGAGCAATTAAGAAATTATTTTTAAAGCAAAGATATTAGATAAGATACCTTGTCAATAATGGCAATATTTATATTCATTCTTTTTACTTCTTTCCCACTGGACTGCTTTGTAATATTTAAAGATGTACATTTTTGGAATGTGTGCATGTAGTTTTTTATTATAGCTAAAATTATAGCTTTGCATTTGAAACTAAAAGAAATATTTTAAGTTAATTTTTTAAAATTTTATTATGTTAATCACCATACATTACATCATTAGTTTTTGATGTAGTGTTCCATGATTCATTGTTTGTGTATAACACCCAGTGCTCCATTCAATACATGCCCTCTTTAATACCCATCACCAGGCTAATTTCTTAAAAGGTAAAAGAGGTTAGATAACTAACATCAATTTGAAAAGTGATTATTACTTTCTGAAATGTGCTTATTAACCATAATGGGTAAGTTCATTATATGTCTCTACACTGTTTATCTACTTATGTAACTCCCTCAATTTCTCTGTAGTTATCATCAATCTACCAATTCATAATTATTAAAATGGTAGAGCTGGTTTACTATCCTCTGCTTCTCTGATTTAAACCTTTGTCAAATTTTGTGTACTCAAGTAGAGCAAATGTCAGTAAATATCAAAAACATAGTTTATTTCTAACACTACAAGTTGTGCAATGTAAAACTCAAACCAAAGTACTTGACATTTTTGTCCTTAATTAATAAGGCACTATTTATGATAGGTTGAATTAGAGTAATCCAATATATTGTGATTCAATAGTCCTTTGATAATATACACTCAGTTTAGTTTTAGATTTTAAAAGCAAGCATGTTTTAGTTTTGAGACCTCATACTTTTTTTTTTTTAATGTTGGGACTATATAGAGAGAAATTTTGCTTAAATTTGTTATCTCTGACATTTCCACTGCTCCTTTGTTTTATATACAGGGAAAAATTATACAACCTTTACCTAATAGAAATAGTACAGTTGATAACTTTAGTTGTAACCCTATTTGTCACTTGTACTATATTTTTTGGATATTATATATCAAATATTGAATACTTTGAGACAATACTGAAAACTAATACTCAAAACTGATGAATGTTTCATTTAATATTTCTATTCATTTGTTTGTTTTATCGCCTTTATAAACTTTAAAGCTGACTTTATAAATAGTTTGTGTTGGATTATTTCATATATTCATTTATTTTTTAAATATAGTTCTTTGCAATATGAACTATTTAGACCGAAAGGATACAATGATGACCTAGTATTTTTATTCAAATAGAAGTTATCCTGTGTCAGAAACTGATGCATAACAACAAGTTATAACACAGTATGAAAAATGCTGTAACACACATGACAAATACCTAAATTTAATAAAACGGGTCTTAAATTTATTGAAACCCATAAAGGTATATAGGAAGAGAACTGTAGACAAACTTTTGAAATATGATGATGTAGGTAAAATAATGTATGTAATTTATACAAAGCCATTATTTATATACTCAATACATTTTTAATCAGGATATACATTTGTTACCTACCAGACTCTCCAGAATACTCTTTGCCACCCATATTATTTTCAAAGGTAATTTCCAAATTTAAGCTGAGTCTTGTTGGATCTTTTTAGCAATCCCCCAAACAAGAACCATATAAACTTTCAGGAATAATTTATATATGTAATTTTTTAAATTTAAATTTCTATTTTTTGAGAACTTTAAAAAGTTTTTCTTTGAAGAAGTCATTTATTCCTATTGTTTATTTGTCATAGAATTCCTGATCTTTCATATTCTTTTTAAGATTTATTTATTTATTTGAGAGAGAGTGTGTGTGCACATGAGTGGGGGGCAGGGCAGAGGGCAAGAATCTTCAGGCTGACTCCCCGCTGAGCACAAAGCCTGAAGTCCTGGGGCTCCATCTCATGAATGAGATCACGACCTGAGCCGAAACCAAGAGCAGGATGCTAAACCAACTGAGCCATCCAGGCGCTCCCCCCCACCACCCAATCTTTCTTATTGTAAGGGTTGTTTGCATTGGCCATACTTAGGCTCTACCAAATGGAGAGCTAGAAGATGGGAAAATCTGACTGTGCAGATTGCCCCAAAATGACTCAAGTTATTTTCCAATGCTTTGCATACAGGTATATTTTCAATATAACTTGCCAACAGTTTTTCTCTAAACTGTGCCCACTGTAATATGTAGAGAGAAAGAGATCTGATAAATACGAACATGAAATATGAAATATAAACCAAAAAACCCAGATTGGAAATATAGTGCAAGTAACAAGACCTGTAATTCCATAGCTGTCTATGAATTCACTGCATAGATCAACAGGCAGATTATTTTTGGATATCTGATTTTTTAACCCCTCTGTGGCTATTGAACACTTTAATAAGGAGTTCACCTGCTGAAAATAAACACTTAGTTTGGGCAGCATTTTCTATTGCCTATATTTTACCTCTCCTTAATTAAACACATGCCCAATTTTAGTTTCCCAAGTTCCAATCTACAGTCTACTTACATTCTACTTTTAAGATAAAGTATTTCAAAATACTAGTCTATAAAAGGTGGTTAAAGGTGAAAGAGAAGGTTGCAAAGAGAGAAGAAACTTCTAAAATATGAGGCCTTCATATACAAAAAGGGTAGTCATATTTTCTTATAGAACTTTTAAGAGACTGAGTTATATGTAGTTTATAAAAGGAAAATAAATGAGAAATAATAAATTCAAGTAAAAAAAACTTAATCTGTATAGTGTTCATTTTCTTAGTGTTATTAGAAATTTCTGGTGTCCCAGAAATACTACAAAAGCTATCTCTTTGAAGTGGGAAATCATATCTCTATAGCAATAAATCAAAATTAAATTTTAAGGGTTAGATTCACTTAAATATTTAGACCTTACAGGCTAAGTTTCCATATTGTAAATAAAATTTGAATTTGAATTGAATAACATTAAGTAGAAACATTTAATTTCAAATACTATGTTTACAAACATAAATTAGGGAATATAAAGCCCATAAACATTATTTAGGTGTCTCTTACATAGCCAGCAGATATTAGTAGGTAGTATAACATACACAGGGCAAAAATAAATATTCAAAATAATTCCTTAAAATAAAATCAGCATTTCACGGAAGAACTGTGTCAACCCAGTTTTGAAATCACCTAACATAGATATAATGACAGTCAATTAGGTACTAAATAATGCTAGAGAAGGAAAAGTACTATGTAAAGATATAAATCTATTCACCCAAATATTACTTATTAGCTCTTTCTCATCCTTTCAATTCCATTGACTTAATTCTTCTTTGTATGGGTTTCTTTCTACCAATTTGTCTGCTCCAATTTCATAATCGATGTAGAATTTCTCATCCAGTGCAACTGGCATTTACAGAATATTATTTATGTCATAAATTTTCCTAGGATTTGAGAGCATAAGAACATCACCCCCATTACTGAATCAATTGCAGTATAGCTGTGAAAAGAGGGAATCATAGAATTTCAATGTTTTTGTGGTCATTTCTATAATAAAGATGTACAGAAAATGATGAGAAGATTGGTCTAGGGGAATTCATGAGTTGAATAGTGAAGCATATGTAAAACCTAGCAGGATAAGAGGACTGGTAGATGAGTGTTTTGACTAGAGGAAACATTTGCAAAGGCACAGATCTATGAAACACCTTCTCAAAATAAATGCATGGCATTTGAGGCAAAGAATCTCAGAGGATGAGCTTAGGGAGAGAGTCATTTCCTTTTTTTTTTTTTTTTTAAGATTTTATTTATTTATGAGAGAGAGAGAATGAGTGGGGTGAAGGGCAGAGGAAAGCAGGCTCCCCGCTAAGCAGGGAGCCTGACGTGGGGCTGGATCCCAGGACCCTGAGATCATGACCTGAGCCAAAGGCAGACGCTTAACCGGCTGAGCCACCCAGGCGCCCAAGGGAGATAGGCATTTCTTGTTGATTTGGGTTATATCTTGTAAATGATGAGATTACAATGGCTATTTTAAGCAGGCCACTGACAGCATATAGTTTGCATTTTAAATGAATCCTGCTCCTATACTGGATGATCTATCTATCTATCTATCTATCTATATATATATATATATTTTTTTTTTTTTTTTTTTTTTTTTGGATGATCTATATTGATGATAGGTTTGATTTAAGCAAGACTTCAGGCAAGGAGACAATTCAGGGAGTTACTGAAAGGGACCGAGAGGCATGAAATGATGAGGGCTTAAATTGGTCCCTAGATAAACCACATGTAGGCAATGAGGCTTGCAAGAGAAATATCATGACTCTAGGATTGATTCTTAGAGGTCCATGTAGAGAAAGAAATTTTGAAATAAGAGCTCAAGTTTTGAGATTATGTTAGTGAACGTGACATAAACTGAGATAAGAAATATTGATGGGGAAGATTGTAAAGCAAGATGGATACTTTGAGTTTTCGTGGCTTATGGGATAACCAATTAGGGGTACCCCAAAACAATAAGATACATGATTCAGAAACTCTGTAGTCATGTTTATGTGGAATCATACAAATATATGAGATTGAGGACTGGAGGAATAACAAACACATTACCTACCTAAAAGAAGAGTTTGCAGAGGAAAGAGCTATGGATGGCTCCACCGCTCAGTGTCTAGAGACTGAAAAAGAGAACAGGACAGGATTGTAATCCTGATTCTAGAGTAGTACGTTTCAGAAAAGGGAAGACTTCAACAGTTTACAATGTAGCTGCATTATCTGGTAAGCTAAGAATTGAAGAGTGTCAATAGGTTATTAGTGGTGAACGTGGGAAGTTTCAGAGTTTGAGAACATGTTGGAGAACAGTACAAGCCACATCAAAGTGAGCTGAGGTGTGGATGCAAGATAAAGGGAAAAATAGTAAGTATGTACTAAAAGAAAGCTTGGCTGAAAAGGAAGAGTAACAAGAAGTAGCTCAAAACTGAAAAAGAAGTACCCTTGTTGTGTTTTTGTTGTTTTGTTTTGGTCTGCCTGGTCCTCCCTCTTCGTATCTTGTGACAAATGTTCTGATACTCTGCTCTTTTGATCATAACCAGTTTCAGATTTGAATATGAAACATTCTTAAAATCATTCCTAGGTCTTGAAGTCCTCTAGAAAAGAGTTACCCATTTGTAATTTAAGGGAACTCTTAGCCAGTAAACAAAAACAAAGAACTGCTTTTCATAATACTGAGGTAACAACCTAGAGGACTTTAAGATATTTAAGAAGTGGTTCAAAATATTTCACTTTGCAAAAACTTCCCCTATACTTCCATTATTTTCAGGTTAAAGCCTTTTTGACAGTTATCTCAGAAAAAATAAAAATAAAAAAATAAAAAACCACTAGAGAATACCCAAATACAGAAAGAACAATACAAAACTGAATACAAAATGAAGAGACTATTTGGGAAGCATTAAAGCCTTTTAATGCATTCAATACAATAGTATCTGGAATTCTATGGGACTATAAATATAAGAAAATATTATGGTATAATAACTTATCCAGTTGCATCATTTCCAGACATGTACTCTCTGCCACATGTATACATATAATTTAGTAGTTTGAGCACTTTATTTAGACCAACTTTTAAATAGGAATTCAATTTTCATTGTTCTATTCATTTTGCATCTATGATTTCAAATATGAGTACATTTAATCCTTAAAGGAAGAATCATATGATGAGCACAATAGTCTAAGAAATTATATTGTATTTTCATTTTTACTATATTTTTTAAAAGCCAGTCAAAGTAGGCCAAAATAAGGCCATTATGGAGAGAACATGGCTATAAACAGAAAAAAAAATGCATATGTATCTGAGCTTTGATCCAGCAAACCCACTACCTATTTTCATATTTTTGTGCTGGAAAAATTAAGTCCATTCATTGCAGCATTATTTGTAAAAATTGACTTAAAAACAAGAGAGAAAAAAGAAACCCAAAGGTAGCTGCTAATATAAACATGGAACATTCACACTATAGAGTATATTAAGCTATAAACAGAATGAATAAAATCTCTATATACTGCCATGGAGTGATGTCCAGAATATACTGTTAAATGAAAATAGCAATGTAAAGAAAAGTATATATACTTTCCCACAGCTTATCAAAGAAAAATGGTGGAAGGTTGATTTGAATATATAAATATGCATATACACACACATACACACATACTATGAATATATGTATAAAATGTATTTGCTTATATTTAAAAGTGGAAGGAAAAATAAACATTTTCGGGGCGCCTGGGTGGCTCAGTTGGTTAAGCGACTGCCTTCGGCTCAGGTCATGATCCCGGAGTCCCTGGATCGAGTCCCGCATCGGGCTCCCTGCTCGGCAGGGAGCCTGCTTCTCCCTCTGACCCTCCCCCCTCTCGTGTACTCTCCCTCATTCTCGCTCTCTCAAACAAATAAATAAATCTTTAAAAAAATAAATAAATAAAATAAACATTTTAAAATATTTACCTATGGGGGATGGGGAGGGAACCAGGTGTATCATATCTGGATTACACCTAGATTTCTCTAAGTGTATCTTGTTTTGTAACTATGACTTTAAAACCATGGAAATATTTTGCATAATTATAAAATAAAATAAAATAAAACTTTAGAAAAGGCAATTCTTAAAAAATTTGGAGAGAGACAACGTGAAATTTTAACGACCTCTCTCAACCAGATACCACAGATAGAGATCTGGGAGAGATGACTTTAGTAAGAAGTCTCACCTTTTGCTGGTTTCCGCCAGTTTTTCCAGGACACGCTGTCTGCGGGCTCTGGGGTGCCTGCGGTGTCCCAGCCGGTCTCGTCCTGGTCACCAGAAACTGTGGAAGAGGAAAAATAATTTTCCCTCTACAGGGAATGCTTGGCTGACACCCTGTTTTCTCTACGGCATCTTGTAAATGGATAAGATTATCTAGGTTAAAAGTTCACCACTGTGGCCACT